>NW_009731191.1:0-61483 GCF_000703405.1 Apaloderma vittatum | reverse complement strand
AGCAGGAATATGGATATCATGGTAATCATCGAAATTCACAGACTTGCCTAAAAGGGGAAAAAGAAGAAAAAAGGTGTTTGATCATTTTTTACTTTTTCTTTAATCTACTGCTTAAAAACTGTTTCACACTTCATCTTGAGCAGAAAATCTCTTGGCTTTCTACAGCTAGTAACTCCTGTCATCTTATTTTTGTATTTTTCACAGAGCTTTATTAATCTTGCTATAAGAGATTCTCCCCATGAAAGCATTTCATAAGATGACTTAAAGGGGAAGACAGTGACTTTCAAAGTTACTTCACTACATTTCATAAATTATTTGGTGAAATTATATTTCTTTACCATAACCATCAAACAACACCAGAGGCAAAATGACAGAGACATTGTACTTTGTAACTACAGTAAAGTGCATAGAGTCAATGCAAACGTTTACGGAAAATCAGACCATTTTTGAGTCAAACCTTATAATTCATTAGCTGATACAGATTTTGTAAACTCTGGTCTGACATCAAGCAGTGGCTTGCTATTCAGTACACGTTAAGTGCCCATTGCCATCTTTCAGGATTCCACACTAGCGCTCTTATTTTATGCTACAAATGGTTTCCTCATTAACTAATTGTAAGAAAGCTGGTATTTCTGCTTCGCCACCAAAACCAAGATCAACAAAGCCTTCACGCTATTACTGGAAATGGTATGATGACAGCTACCTTGATTGTAGAGTTTCTGAACATCTTTTATAGTCTGGATGCTGGCTGACCTTCTGAAGAGGCCCTCTACTTGCAGCCCTGAAAAACAATTAACACAGGTCACATCCGCAAACCCTCTCACTAGGCTGCTTTTGTGTACGGGCTCAGCTGAAAACAGAACAGAAGGTTTAGGAACAAACCCACTTGTGTCCTGGTTTGAGAGCACCAGGATGAAAGGTCTCTGGGGCTCCTGGCACACAGGGGGCAATGACAGTGGGGGAGGGGGCAGATGTGCCTATGGGCAGGAGAGGATGAGCCCAGTGGCCCAAACAGACCAGTCCCAGTGTTCCTTCCCATGGTGCTCAGTATAAAACAGCCCCAGAGAAGAGCCCTGGGGTCTTCAGTGCTGCTGGGCTGGGAGGGCTGGCTCTGGCTGTTTGTCGTCTCCCCCTGTGCTGCTGGTGTTCCTGTCTCCTGGTTTTATGCTGCAAAGGAAAACTGGTTTTCAGGACAGGTTGTCTTCCCTGGCTTTATGGGTGGGAGCTGCACAGCCACTCCGAGGCTTCCTTTCTGTTTGGATTTTTTTTCTGACTGCCATCGGGACTCTGGGCTCAGGCGCTTCTCTCTGCTGCTGATTTCAGTCTGGCACTTTTCCACTCAGGACTTAGTCGCCATCCTGAAGGCATGGGTTCCATATTAAAATATTCTTTTGCATATTTGAATATATTTGCATACTTGTATGTTCAAGATCTTCATTGTTCTTTTAGTACTATTTTTATTTTTTTAATTAAACTGATTCAAGTGCTTTTTCAAACCTCAAAGTCACTCTCCATGGTTCCCATGTCATCCTCCCCTTGGAGGGTAGTGGGAGGATCACAGAGAGCATCTGTCAGAGTTTAGTGGCTGGCTCAGCCCTAAAATTTGACAACTTTATTTCCAAAAACGAGTGTTTGAAGTCCTTGAGACCAGAATGTACACTCAAATAATGTTGCAACACTGCTTACAGCACTTTCTTTAATGTGTTGCATAGTAATAATACCACCTTTCCTTAATGTTTTAGAGTGTCTTTCCAACTATAATTTTTCTTTAAAAGTAGCTTTCAGTTGCACCATATGACACAGAAGGAGGAGATTTAGATTCGCTAGGTTGCTTATGCACCCACTGTATGTGCAAACCAAGTGCCAAACCGCACCTGCAAATCCATTATTTTCAATGTCTTAAACTTTACCAAACTAAAAGCAAAGACTCTGTAAGCTCTCTCTTCTGTCAGTGGGTGAGACAAGATCCATTAGGTTGGGGAATATTTTATAGGATCTTTGGATAGAGAAGCCTACTTCTCACCCTTGAAGGGATCCTGGTCTCCCCACCTTAAACACAGTTTTGAGGCAGAGCATTGCTCCTTCCACCTCTCCCTGGAAGCAAAAGTGGGGCTTAACACTCTGCCCATGGTATTTTGAAATACCTGATTCTAGTCTTGAGGCACTTCTGAAGCATCTATTGTAAATGTTCTGAAGGGTATCCAACTAATTTGATTTTATGGTGTGGACTAACTGAAACCTGATGCCAAGCTGCAGAGGTAAAATGTCAATAAAATGCATCCAATCAAGGATCTAATTCAGACCACAGATTTCAAGGTACAGTATTTATCTGAATTACTATGCAAAATGGGATGGGGATAAGAAGTTTTACTTTTCTTGAGACTTGTGGTACTTCTTGCTTATGAGTTTAGTAAAATCCTCATTATCCTCTCTTGCCTTGTCTCCAGTTTGTGCTGTTCCTTCTACCCAGCACATAATGCAATTTGGCTCATATGTAGCCTTTCCTGCTGGAAGCAGAATAATCTAAAATACTGCTGGTCTGGCAAAAAATAACATTGCTGATGTTTTGAGAAGGGTAGCAGACCACGCCCTGACTTGGAAGGACTGCTGTGCATTTCTTTTTGTGTGTGTGTGGAAGCTCAGACTGACTATTTTATTTTTTCATGCTTATCTTTGAGCAGGTAGGCAGCCAGAGCAAAGTCTATGTTTTTGTATTTCAACTAAAGTATACATGCATCTGTCTGCATGACCAAGAATCTTTATGGTGCTCTAGAAAAATTTTGAGTCATACATTAATGAAACATATCAGTCACTCCTGTAAATTCACCTAGGTTGCATGCATATGTTATACATGAAAAATCAGTAAACGAATATGAAATTCCTTAATGAGCTCATTCCTCACAGAACAGCATTTAGTATTATTCATATGAATTTAGATCAGTCTGCTAAAAGAATTGATAATGTACTATGGAAGTAAATATGCCCAGACGTGCTTCAGAGACTTTTGCAAAGAACCCCAAGCTCTACTTGAAAGTGCTCCACTGACTAGATTTAGAGCCTTGGCTGGAGTTTAGCTGAACGCAGCTCCTAGCTACCTGCAAAGCATTTATGCCCTTGCTTGTTAAACTCCAGGGTGAACACTAAAACTTTAGCCCATGCACTCTGTTCTGGGAGAAGCATCATTATCTCAAACTACAATATATATGAAGGACATGTGTGTTTAGTAAAGGAACCGAATGGATAATAATTATGATCTATTTGACCGCTTGCTTTATTCCCAACCAGGTCATGTTTCAGCTGAATACAGTTACGGCAAATGACATCACTGTAGTAAAACTGTTCCATTAGATTTATAGCACGACCTGTCTAAAGACAGGGTTTTGCAAGTGGCAGCTGTGAACAGCCAGCTCATCAAGGCACTGCCCTCAGCAAACAAGAAACACAATAATTTCCTGAGAATTTGTAGAATTTTATGCTAGCTGTCAGTGGACTAGTGGTTTTCTGTACAAAGAAGTCTTGCAGAAAATGGACATCATAAAATGCCCGCAATTTGGCTTGCTGGAATTGGCTTAATAGTTAATACTTTAATCTTATGTGAATCTCGCTGTATAAACTACAATGTAATAAATATCAATTTTTAACATCTTTATGCCTTTATTGGCTAAGCTTTCAAGAGTCTAATTAAAGACATTAATCTGTAGTGTAGACAGCAGCTGTACTTGTCTGGCCCTGCATCCCATCAATGTAACTGTAAGGGCACATAATGCTAAGCTCTTGCTGGATATGTTTCTTTGGAAGGGGAAAAGCAACTTTTATTCTCATTTGCAGAAATGTGGGATACAGGCAATATCCATGCTTCTTCCAGAATACATTTGCCAAGTCAGCTGAAATTGAAATCAATATACAGCTGTTTGTTTGATGACAGGTGGCAACAAGCCAACTACCAAAGAAGGTATCTCCAGTCCTTCTTACATTGGTGGGCAATGCATCCAAATGACGTAGCACTAATTAAATGTAAGTAAGTGCAATTGTTAGGAAAAAAAAGAAAAAAATATATTCTTCTTATAAAGTAAAAGAACTACAACAGCAGAAGAGCCACATCTTTTTCACATAAAATATGCTCAGACTAGAAAATAATATATTATAGCAATTTTTAAATAAAGCATGGGCCGTAAATTCAGTCTACTGGTAAAAAGAAATATGAGTCAACAGCAATTATGCTACTGAAGGGAGAAAATTATGAGCCTGGGTACATAGGCAGCCCTTTTGCAATATATTTTTCTGACTTTTGAGATGCATATGAAATTTTGAGAAGTCTGTACATCTATTAATTGCTCTCAGTGCTTTCTGTATTTGAGCAGGGTAGGGGAAAGCTCCTAAAAACATGATTTGAATGATGGTGTTTCCCATGTCACGTATCCTGAGCAGCATTAGCATAAGGCCCCAGCTGGGGTCTCATGATAGTGGATGGGAAGGAGGAAAGGGACCTGAAGCCTCTCTCATTGGTTATTCCACTGCAATGGATAAATACACATCCTTACACAGTCAGTAAATACTTTCTCCAATCTTGTCTCTTCCTTTTCAGACACCAAGGTGGGAAAAAACAGAACAGTTCTTGGAACTACCAGAATTACACTAATACAAAGTGTCCATACTAAAGCAAAATTAATTACTTTGTCCTCTTTTTTTTTTTTCAGATAAAACACATACCAGAATTACGGGATGAGGAAACAAAATGGACTGAATACAGTCCTAGTAATTACAGGCCAAAGAATTCCCTTTTGTCCTTTAAAAAAATAATTTGCAAGCCACCTATTTAATTTTTCTTAGTAGTGTTCTCCCATCGATTCCTGTTTACAGCTTGACTCATGTCAGCTGTGTTTTGAAAGAGAAATATTTTTGGTGTGTGTGGAAGTTGAGCTATTTTGCCATTAGTAGCATGGGTAGCACAGTCCACAGAGAATACCAACTCTGGAGCAGCAGTGCTTGCCAGGCACTGCTGGGGGTTGACTGACAGGAGCAGCTAGCCTGGGCTTTCCAGTTCCGAGAAACACAGAGCTGCCCGTCACTCACACATCCTATCAACGCTGCAGAGCCTCTGTTGAGATAACTCGGCACAAACTGCTCCCTGCCCCTCACCAAAAAAACCGAGATAGATACAGAGATCAGTGGACTTTTGCTACCCTGCATTAAGCTCTGCAGACCAAAAAGAGCAAAATTTTATTTTAAATATTAAGTGCTACACAGAAAAAAAATGTAGTGATATGACTAGTGAAGGAGCCATCTGTACTCGATGAAAAGTGATGCTGCAATTGAGAACTTAGCCGAGTAATTATTTAAATGTCAGTAATCATAAATGAAAACAGGCAGGCACTTCATTCCACACTGATATAACATGGCTTTTACCACAGTAGACAAAATTTTACAGCGCACTGACACAACTGTGTCACACTTGAATTAATAAACTGTTCCTAATAATACTTAACCCCCTTCCACCCCCCCAATCAGTTGGCCCAAAGGAAAGACACAGAAAATCTAAACTGATAAATATAAATTAGAGCAACACATGCTGTCACATTGCTGCAAACTTGTCAAATAAAGAGAGATGAGAAAATTACATTCTTTTTCTTTCAATCATCCTTGATTTGAGGGTTGCTGGCATCAAAAACCTTTGTTAATTTGTCTGCTTTCAGAAGAGAGATAGTGAAGAGCGAGCATCTGAATTCCTTATGTCCCAAATTGAGTTTGGAAATGTTTCTTTTGACTGGGGTCGTGCCAAGTCTCAGGAAGCGTCCATCCTGATGGAAGCAGTTTTCATTCTCATTAATACAACTGACTGAGACACCTTCTTGCAGATCACCTAATTCTAGTAAGATTCCTTTTTAAAAATTAGAACTAGTCTATTTCTAATACAAAGACTGATGAGTTTATAGCATAGTTTGATTGTCCATCTTCAATGTAACATCATAAATGCCCAAACTGCTGGAAATTGTGAATTTATATGCTTAAGACAAAACAGAGTTCTGGTTGTTGGGTCCTTTTTGTGTTTGGTTGTTTTTGTGGGCTTTTTTCAAAGCTAGCATACAGTACAAGCTTGAGGAAGAGACTGCAGAGCCTTCCTTTCCCCTTGTACTCTGTGCAATGAATACAGAACAAGCGAGCGTGATGTCTGCAGTTTGCAAAGATGATTTGCAATGGACAAAGGCACACAGCTGAGCAAGGGCAGAAGAGAAGAGAAGGGACAGTTGCAGCCCTACTGAAAGGCTGAGCAGCAGCAGCAAGGATGCACAACTGCACATCCTCCCTGGAACCCAAAGTGTGTATGTGCCCTTGCAGTTTTGAACGGCACAGTCTCTAGCCTTTCGATTTGTGAATGAATATTCTCAGTTTACACTCGGCACCACTGAACATAACTGAATTACAATGCCTGAGCACTACAGCCACAAACCCTCCTTATTACAAGGTTCATTTTTATTTGATGGCACACGAGCCGCTCTTCATCTCCACTAACCATATGTAAAAACGTTCATGAGAACACAAAAGAGTCAAGAACTCCGAGACGTTTACATGGCCAGTGTCAGGCTTTTTCAGTACTGTATTTTTAAAAGATATTTGATTGATCACAAGAAGTGGAGGCCAGGAGGCAAACTCACTAAGCTGCAACAATCCGAACGTATTCAGAATGCATAACCATTCATTTCTACCCATTCTGACTATCATCAACCCAGATGTATTAATTCGTATTAAAAAACGGAATGCAAACTTTCTCCATCAGTAAGATTTGTTGTGCTTCATGAAGGGGATGAGAAGAAAAGATCAATCACTGTCTTCCACTGCTTCTGCTATTGAACAGATAAAGGACAGATTCAGTTGTCACTATAATCGTACCATAGGACATTTATTACTTTATCATTAAACTTCTATTTATATGGTTATTACCATTTCATTTAGAAGTCTTAGTCATCGCCCAGGACTCTCCTGTGGTACCACGAGACAACATCAAACAAAAACTTTCTGCTGCAAAGCACTTCCAGTCAACAAAAGAGATGAGGTAGGAGAGAGAGACTCAGCAATGGGGCCTACTGCGAGATAATGTTCCTATAGGGGACAGTTATCTTTTCCGCTTTATAATTCTGTGGTGCAATTCCTTCACTGTGAGTTTATTGTTCCATCACTTCTGAGCTGCTGCTGATATCACATGGTCTCTTTAGTAAATCAGTTGCCTAGGCACTTTTTTTGGTAGCTGTTGCCTATCCTGAGAATGCAAATGTTACCAAATTTTTGAAATTTTAGTAACAATACTAGTAGGTTAGCTTTGGTTTTAAATGGTTTAAAACATGGACAAATGTGTATCTTACACCTTTGCAGATACTCTACTCCAACCACCTTGCAGTGAGCAGGGACATCTTTAACTAGATCAGGTTGCTCAGAGCCCTATTAAGCCTGATCTTGAATGTAAAATCTGAATTCCTTCCATATTTTCACTTCACTAAAGCAAGACTGTATTGAGACTGAACAAGCATCTCGTGCTAGATTCTGAAGATACCTCTCTGTCATTTGTCCTTAACCCACACTATACTTACTGGTTTGAGTCTCAAGTCGTATCTTCTATTTTACCCCTTTTTCTCAGCAACACTGAAAAATATTGGTATACTACCAATGACATGATACCAGTTTGTAGCTTGCTTTTCTAGAGAAAAAGACATGTAAGTAAAAGACATGAAAGGGAACTTCTGTTGTGACATCTTATTAGAGAGTTTGAAAGCAGAAGTGCATTTCTGAATCCTAAAGCCAATGAGAGATAAAACTGCCTGCAGTGAGGGAGGCCCTCTCTCTTGATGTGGGCAGCACCAGCAACTTCAGCCACTCACACAAACCCAGGCATTAACCATATGCACAAAGAGGCATCCTCCCTAGCACGGCATTACTTATATACCCCGTCACCAAATCAGTTGGTTAGAAGTGAGGCCCCCATTTACAGTCCCACTTCAGCACCCAATAGGTTGCCGAGGACACGAGGGGACACTTTAATCGGAAAAAGAAAATTACTGCCCTGTGGCATAAGTTGGGCTTCCTGGAGAAAAGGGCCTGTGAGCAAAGCATCAAGATCATTACCGCCAAAGGAATGACACTAGGTTAGAAACACTCATGAATTGTTCTGACAAGAGAGTGAATACTTAATTAAGCAAGGTAATTTCTCACAGCATAGTAGAGATAAAGTAGCACACACACAAAAAAAAATCTTATTTAGTGCAAGTCAAGCCTTGCATTTATAAACTAGACAGATGAACAGGTTGTGGTTTTGAGGCTGAACATAGAAAAAAAATGTCCTCTGATTTGTCGGTTACTATGAAGATCTAGTTACGAATGTGCTAGTTTAAATCCATCCTTCCTCTTCAGCCTGAGTAAATTATCCATTGGGTTCAGGGTGATACAAACATCTTACTTCTGAAATTAAGAGCATTTGTCTTTTTTGGTTCAGAAGATGAACTCTGAGGCTTAGTCTTAATAAGCTGATGATTTTCTCAGATACTCAGAACTCCTATCAGGGAACTAATTCTTCCCTCTGAAGGTTAGTGGGAAATGAAATTAAGCATTTTTAAAATTCAGTATTAAAAGATTCAAAATCATTTTTCACTCTAAAGTAGAGCTAGAATGAAAGTGGTCAAAATTAACTTTTGTGAAGAAGTAACCTGAAAATTATCCAAGAAATGAAGAAACTTAGTTTACTGTGTTTATTGTAATAGTGTCTGAGGCATCAACCATAAGAGATCTCATTTACACAATACAAACAGATGTAGAGGAATCCCTGCTTATAGTAGATTCTTTAATCTCTGTTAAAGCATCGAGTGACTTACAAACTGGATCCAGTGAGAGTCATCTTGCTCAGAAACCACTATCTAGATAGGCAGCCGCATAAATACATGAGGAAGAAGCCCACGCTCACTGTCATAAGGTTAATTTGGCTATTGGGGATGAGGACGTATTTGCTGCTGTTGGAGTGCACTCAGTAGCTCGGTACAAGAAGTGGAGTTTTGGCTCATTTGTACAGATAAGGATGCCTCCACATTGGAAAGAATACTTCTGCAAACAGTGTCGTCTGAAACTGAAGCAGAAAATTTAAACATCCAAGGTGGAAAAATGTGACATGAAGCAATCTGTCAAAGGGATCAGAGTTACTAAGGTGAAAAAGGCTGGGTGAACTTTAGAGACTGGAGGTTTCCTTAGCTTGGTAGCAAATTATTGCAGGCTGGTGCCTAGTCTGAATACCACCACAGCTCCTGCATCAGATGTGTTCAAGAAGCGCAGTGCAGAATGGATTTAGTGGATGTCAGAGGGCCTCTGATGTTTCAAGAAATCTTAACGCTGTCAACAAACTGTGATTTTGCAGAAGCTTTTGTGATCTGAACCAGAGTTGGGTATGTAGATGTGAAAACGCAGCAATGCAAAGAAGGAGAGGAAATACTGCACTCAGAGTAAAAAAAAAAAAAAACAAAGCCTGCTCCCTGTTAATTCTGGGAGGCTGGAAATTATGCCAAAACCAAATGGAATAGGGTAATGACAGTGAATTTTTGTCAATTCCGGAAGATGAACTGAAGCTTTCACTGTGCTCATGGCCACGTCTGGAGTGCAAAGAACGCTGCCAGTCAGCCTCCTGGGCCTGTCAGCGCAGGAATCGACACTCGCTGGAGCTGATGGCAGAATTGAGATATTCCAGATTTAGAGAAAGAGTTAAAATCATAGCAGACAGCAGGTACAACAGATACCTGCACACTTATAATCAAGTGTAAAAAAATGCATGTCTGTCACCTACTGCCTTGGCATAGCAGGTACTTGGCTTTCAAGCATCAGCTGGCTGAGAATGTCAGAAAACACTCTACCTGACAAGCCATCTCTCCTTAGAAATCTGGTTTGTGGAGATCTCCTTATGACAGGGAATACGACAGCTCTGAGCAAACCTGGGCTTGGCAGAAAAAATATCGACGCTGACAGAGCCCGTGCCCTTTCTTTCTGGGGGCACGGGAGGACAGAGAGCTGGGGCAACAAATGAGATAGTCTGGCTAGCAAGTGCATGGGCTGGACTATGTATCGGTGGCCAGAATTACCATGCCACTGATTTGCGTAGATGCACAAAGTAGGGCGAGGGCTTTGTTCAGAAGTATCATCACATTTCCTCAGAGACTATCCTTTACAAACTGTGCTGATACTGCACTCAACAGATGAATTTTTAGCCAGAATAAGATGAAGTTTGGAGGAAACCCAAGGATGATTACTGCTTTCAGAATAACAAACGTTTCATCGAGGAGAAATTCTGCAATGATCAAAGTTGAGCCAACCCTTTCTTTTATTGCAGCCATGAGAGCTAAAACTTGCTAATTTTTCCCTGTACTGTGCAGTTGGCATTGCTTCAGAAAACTATGGGTATCTGAGCTGGACTCAGCAGTTGTTGAGAGGGAAAAGTACAGGATGGTGCAATATTATGATACACAACACCCAGAAGGAACAAAAGCAAGACATGGAGGAGGTTTTGTGTCAGATCAGTGCAAGAACTACTAACTCCTGGTCATTAGCATAACATAATGATGGCCATAAACTTCCTATTTCTTTAAAATCTTTAGAGTGCAAAGCCCTCTTTCCAAGCACAGACAAAAGTTTAAATCAATATTTTAGTGACTAAATTTTCACTCAATTTCTGAATAATAACAGCTGTGAAAAGTAACAATGTTAGTGCACATTCATCCCCATTTTAGCTCTCTTGACTCCTGTGATTAGCAGGGAAGAGGTATTTGCCTACTAATATAAGCTAACTCTAGGTAAGGATGGTTGTTTTGTAACAACTGAAAACACAAAAAGGTCTGGCTTTCATCGGCAGATGGGGCATGCACTGATACACAACACGAGCTCTAATTATCCACTTACAATTATAATTACAGGGATTGTCTCAAGCTGTCAGTCACTTGCTTACAACATTCTTCGTAGTGAACAATTTACATTCCCTGTATCTAACCGTAATATTTGATACAAGCTACACCTGCAAAATTTTCATCGTTAGCACCACTCTGGAAACAGCACGGCCATGCAGTTATATGGGCTTGAGTGGAATCCCTGAATTTGGACCAAGAGGTCTTCAATACAGTCTATTGGGAACTCTTCATCTACTGCTGATCAGTAGATACCTTTAATAACAGAACTGGCCCCACTCCAGCACTCGGCTCCTTCAGGTATTTTGAAGATAAATCAGCAATTTCAAGAGGCAAGGAGCTAGCTGTTCTGTACACAAGCATCCCTATAGATGCTGTGCTCCACTGCTTGCAAAACATAAGTAAGTATCCACTGTGGTGGATCTCTCTCTCATTCTCCCATGCATATCATTAATCAGCTTCACTCAAAGTATGAAGCCCTCACAAAAATAAAATGGGCAGCTATTTAATGTTCCTATTTAGCATGGGGGAAGCTAAAATATGAAAGAACATAGCCTAGCAATGAAGGCAAGATGCTAAGCATTTAGTCTGCCCTCATTTAAATCAGCACTGATTTAAATGAAGCCCGGATTTCTCTTGAGACTCAGCAAGAAAGAAGAGAAGCAATCTTCTTCTTCCCCCTCACCTTTGTCTTCACAGATATAAAGCCAATTGATTACAAACACAAAAAGTACAAAAAGCTGAAATTTCTCCCTTAGGGTTCAAATAAACTAAAACTCAGACAAAACCCTAGCACTCATAGCAAAAATTACTAGAGATGCATACAATTTGACTACAGAAAGCAAAATTTACCTTGTTTGGAACGACAGCTCAAGGATACAAATTAAGGAAATATTGTGGGATATAGATTTGGGGTGAGCCTGTCTATAGAATATAATTTACTCGAAATTCATATTTTATTTTATTTCTGTGCTGTCAACACAAATACGTCTTTAAATGAGGAAAACCTTAGATAGGACTCATTCAACAGCAACACAGAGAACTGAGTCTGTTTTTTGTCTTAACAAAAATGTGGTGATCCTCAAAATTTGTTTGAACATGAACCAAGCTTAATGGTATATTAAACACCAGTGATGTTTCCTTTTTTTTTTGTAATAACTGAACCAAATACATTTTGATTTTCTTCACTTGACACACTGAATAAAAATTCAGACCCTTCTTCCAGGGATCTTAGGAATCACTCCCAGTTCTACCCCTGTGTAATGTGCCAGTCACATAAATGTGTTCTGCTCTGTCACCTGTAAGATAAACGTACCTAGGCCATAGATTTGGTACTGTAAGATTTAGCAAACATTTGTTGATCTCTGAGGCCTCGAAGCCCAAAGGGTTATGGAAATGTTGCTGTGATTGCCTTAAAAATCAGGGATCAAAATGTAAAATCACATTACATTCGGAAAAGGAATTTCAAGACTGTAGCCTTATCACTGACTTTTTCCCCGCATATGCCTGTGTCCCTACGCAGGGAATACTGTGTGCTCACCCTACTGACAGCACCAGGTATTTGGTCCTTTATGTTAGTCAGGCACATACTGAGGAGCTCACTGGTATAGCCACGAGTTCAAAGTTAACCCTCTCTTTGCCCTGTACAGGAAAGCGATACAGGGAACTCAGATTGGGACACTCCCATTTAAAGGATGGGTATTTGTAATCCGTTGTAATCTCCATATGATGCATCTACAGACATAAACTGCAGTCAAAGGGTCTGTAAATTCCATTTAAAACGTTTTGTAAAGGGAGGACTTCAGGCTTAATCCCAAAAAACACATTTATTCCATAAGTTTTTATGGCCACTGGTTCTATAAAAACAGACCTTCTCATTGATTTTTACTGGGAGTTCTACTTAAAACCAACAACATGATATGCCTTGATGATGTGTATTTCAAGACATCTTGTCTCATTTGTTTTTCCCTAATATAATCCTAAAGGCAACACCTTTATTTTTTTTTATTGTGGCACATAGCGGCACAATAATCTGATAATAAGCATTCCCTATCCATTAAAGCTCTCAAGGCAACTGCCACTCAGGTTTTCAGCATTTAAACACACCTGTGTGGCTGCAAACTTTGTTGAGTCAGGCACTGAGTGTTTTACAGTTTCATACCCTTGTTCTTGTTCTAAAAGACACATCCCCTTTTAACATCAAACTCACCTTTTGTTTTTAGGTAGGATACAGTCTCCTTCATTACTGGGGGGATTAGTTCGCCTTTATTTTTGTTCTTGATACTGTTAAAAAAAAAAAAGTAACAGCCTTTAAATGGCATTTATAGACAAAGAGTCAAAACCAAGACAGAACAGTCTCAGCAAAAACCTGAGAGACACCTGAGAGCGTACATTAAATTCCACAAATTAAGGAGCCCATACCTTGCTGCCTGCACCAAGCACAAGAGTCCTCTACAACTCAAGACAGTCATTGAATGAGCCATTGAAACTGGTTACTTGGACTTTTATTCAAAGAGACATTCCTAAACGCTTCCTTCTTGCTAGAAAAGCTGTATGATCACAGCAGCGTCGAGTGACAAATAAGTGCTATTTTCTACACTGAACCAAGGCCAGAACAGCAGAATGGTGTTCCAGACTAAATTTGACCCCGTGGAGAATGGTTTTGCTCCAGCTGTGTTCCCTGACTTGGCTCACCGCAGCAAGGCTGTGTTTAACCATGATGTGGTGGTGGTGGCTCCGATCAGGTTTGGTTGGATGTTGTTGGTGGGATGGGGTTTCAAGGCAGCTTTGAGGCAGGCAGTGAATGCTTCAGCGTAAGTCCTGATCACGAGATGCTGCAAGTTTAGGAGCCTTTTGTCAGGCAGATTTTTCTTTGACATTTTGTCTCTTTTTAAGCCACAGTATATGTATAATTAAAAGGATATTGTACTATTTATTTTGAAAGCAAAGTGAGGCTGAGAGATTATTAACGCTTTGAACAACTCCCATGAAATGAGATTTCTTTCTCTTTCATGAGTGAACAGTAGAGGCAAAAAATCGAACACAGCATTTTCTTAATCAATACAGTCCAAAACATTCTGTAATTATCTTCCTTATTTTTTTTTTAAAAAAAGTCTTTGGCAGTTTAAAAACTATAACAATAGAGATGGTCAGTATCTGCTGAACATTCTGCTACGCTGTTACAGTAATCGACAACAAAAAAGGACCAATCACAGATTTTAAAGTAGACTTAATACGTATTTATGTGCACATTTTCACATTTGATACTTAAGAGCAGACCAGCTTTACTGACAAACTTTAAAGCACCAGCACAAAACAGCACAGAGATCTGTGACTGTATGACGAGAGGCTGCAAACGCTGCAGCTCATCCACAGAAAACACACGATGTTTATACAACATGTAAACACAGCCTTAACCTAGTGCTACTACCTGAGGTTGTACCTGTGTGATGGGCTGACCCTGGCTGGACGCTAGGTGTCCACCACAGCCGCTCTATCACTCCCCTTCTGCAGCTGGACAAGTGGAGAAAAATATAATGAAAGGCTTATGGGTCGAGGTAAGGACAGGGAGATCACTCCATAACTACTGTTCACAGGCAAAACAGACTTGACTTGGGAAAAACTAATTTAATTTATTGCCAATTAAAACAGAGTAGGGTAATGAAAAAATTGTAATCTTAAAACACCTTTCCCTCCACCCCTCCCTTCTTCCTCAGCTTAACTTTACTCCCTATTTTTCTCTTCCTCCTCCTCCCTCAGCAACACAAGGGAATGGGGGTTGCAGTTAGTTGATCATTCAGTGTCTCTGCCACTCCTCTCTCCTCAAACTCTCTCCCCGCTCCAGCATGGGGTCTCTCCCACAGGAGACAGTCTTTCATAAACTTCTCCAATGCGAGTCCTTCCCATGGGCTGCAGCTCATCACGAACCTCTCCAGCGTGGGTCCCTTCCATGGGGGAACAGACTGCTCCAGTGTGGGTTCCCCACAGGGCCACAAGTCCTGCCAGCAAACCTGCTCCAGCGTGTGCTCCTCTCTCTCCACGGGTCCACAGGTCCTGCCAGGAGCCTGCTCCAGCACCGTCTCTCCATGGGGTCAGAGCCTCCTTTGGGCATTCACATGCTCTGCTGCAGGGTCCTCCACAGGCTGCAGGGGGACATCTGCACCACCACTAACCTCCATGGGCTGCACCATGGAGGCTGCAGGGTAACCTCTGCTCCAGTGCCTGGAGCACCATCTCCCCCTCCTTCTTCTTTACTGACCTTGGTGTCTGCAGGGCTGTTTCTCCCACATATTTTCACTCCTTTCTCCAAGTTGCTGTTGTGCAGCAGTTTTTTCACCTTCTTAAACATGTGCTACCAGCATTGTTGACAGGCTCAGCCTTGGCTAGCCGTGGGTCCATCTCGGAGCTGGCTGGCATTGGCCCTGTTACATGTAGGGGAAGCTTCGAGCAGCTTCTCACAGAAGCCACCCCTGTAGCCTCTCCCACTACTAAAATCTGTCCATGCAAACCCAGTACAACCCACTGGGAATGATTACTAAGGATCATTTTCTCTTCCAAGTACTAGGATTTCTTCTCTTTCTGTCTAGGCTTGGTTATTACTTTATTAATAAAAATCAACTCATAATAACTGGAGTGTATTCTATACTACTTCTGTAACATTGCTACATACAGTATTGTACTTTATGTTTACACTATACATAAAAACTACTTTAAAATAAATGTTACAGCAACGTAAGTCAGCACGGAGGGGTAGGGAAATTGTCACATCCTCCCTCTCCCCAATTGTTTTCCTTATGTCTATGAAGGAAATTAGAAGATAGGTATACTGGCTAATTTTGGATCTCCAAGCTTAGATAGTTGACCATTTCCAGCTTTACGTATTGTGGTGGTTGTGTTCCTCCAACAGAAGACTCAAAGTAGGATCATGACTTAGGTACTGAATCACCCCGTGGTTTTGCATCTCTTACTCAAACTGACAGGGCAGTGTACTGAACACCATTTGGTTAGCCATCAGATATTTTGATCCCATTCATCACTCCAAGGACATAACACTGATCCACCAGTGCCATTTCTTGCAGTTACAGTTTCATTTCATCGCTCTTCCTCTTTCCTATTTTTGCAATTCAGTCTCTTTGCAGGCACTAATATCTGTGTGTCTACGTTATCCACATTCTCCAAGACCATATTTTCTTCCTCTACTGTGCATGTTTTGTGTGTCACTTCCCCAGTGCTATATAAAACAATGCAACTTGTTACATGATTGTAATAAACTTGCTAACCCAGTTCCCAGAGCTCGTTCTACAATTTCAAATACCTAGACCAAGCTGCTGTTTGAAAGTAAAGAAGTTGTTCCCTCAGCTGCGGAACTAATGAAGTTCATTTGCTCTGGATTTGTATCCTATATGCTATCTCTTTCCTCACCATAGTTAATCCAAGACCATTTCCTTATGTCATCCGTAACCTCACTTCCCTTACAGAGTATTTTAATTTCTTCTTTTCACCTCTTTATCTCATACTTGCTCATAAAGGAAGGAGTAGCTCATAACTAATCACCATCTAAGCACTACTAAGCAGACCAAAGAAAACATAAAAATAAATTCCTGTCAAAATTCATCTCCTTCCAGACAATGATTTTTAGAAGCTTGTAGTATTTGTGAGATTTTCACTCCTCTGTCAAATCTGGTTGAAATAAGCCTATAGCTCTTCCGTGAACCTTACTAAAAGTCAACCAACTGAACAAATTTGTCCTGCTCTTTTTCAACAAAGTATCTATACCAGATCTTAGTGTGTATAAAATTCAATACTGCTCCAAATGTGGGTTAATACTCCTTTGTGGACACTGCGGTATCTACATCCAACAGGAACTGTTAAGGAAAAGGGAATTTTCCTTGATGTAAAGACACATAGAAATTTTGATTAAAAAATATGCCTAAGTTTCAAAAAAACATGTTCATAACATGATCATGATCATTTATTTGTCCAAATAAATTCTACAATGTATGCAATGCACTTGTAGGAAGAAAAAGACTAACAGCAAAGAACAAGTTTAATTCAGATAATCCTAAAGTATGGTCTTTTATATGTTAGTAATTCTCACCATCTGCTGCTGCTGCTTGCAAATATGATCTTTAGATGAAATGATACAACAAGTAACTTTACTTCAGTTCAACGAGCTTTCATACCAGCCCCTGCAAAAGCTGGCCCCAGCAAAGGGAAGAGAGCCACACAAACACAGACCGCGTAAAGCCTCCAACTTGCTCTGAAAGGCAGCTTCTGTACGTGAATTATGTTCTCCCACGACAGGAAAGTGTTGTATAACAACCCTGCTGCAACAACACAAAACAAAACAGGCAGTGACTGTGCAGCTCCGTTAATAAATTAGCCTTGCTAATAAACCACACGAGGAAGGAAGTTCTAGGGGGTTCTTCGCACATCATGCAAAGTTGAAATCCCCAGTGAAATGGTATCTGCTGGTAAGGGAGTAAACAAGAAAAGGGGCTGAGAGATGAGGTCAGTACCAAGGTCAATGTTCAGGATACCAGTGAGGAAAAGCTTGCAGCAAATCAAGGCTAGGGGAAAAAAAACACTCCACATTTATCTTAGCTATTCTAACAGGGGAGTTATAACACACTCCTTGTGTGTCAAATAATTTTGTTTCATGTATTCAGATCACTACCCTAAACATTTAGGGCAACTTTTATTAAAATGAGTCAAAATTTTAATTCACTTAAATGGGAACATCATCAAGACTTTAATTTGCTTGGAAGCTGTTACATCTTTATTATTGACAATTTAAGCTCATGGAACCCATTCTCAGTCTCTCTGAAGTTGCACTGATTGTTTTTGCTTTCTTTCAGCTGCTCACTCCAGAGGCACCAAATAGCAACCCAGCAGCTTTTTATAAATGTTTTCTAATTATTATTGTTACCCATAAATGTGTTTCCCATTTCAGTGTATAAATAGCAAACTGATTATTTACAGCACTTGCTCCTGCTGAGCACTAGTTTATCTGTCAGAGAGGTGAGACAAATAACAGGGCTATAATTTGTAATAATAAAACCTACACATCATTTCTCTTTTTCTAGGAATAAAAGATACAGTTTCTGCACTTCTACCATTTTCTATATGATTCCTGTTCCCCTTAAAGGAAGGGTTCCATTCTCAGTACAATGAAAGAGGTCCTCAAGATAAATGGTATTTTAAAAAAGAGTAGAATATTCACTGAAAGTCACGTGCAAAGGATTGCTCTTTTTTTGCAACAATGAAATTACACCTCTATCCTCTCTTTGTGGATCCTGTCAAGTAATCTGCATTTTTCTCGCCTTGCTCAGGCTGGTGTGATGAGCAGCTGTGCGCCATGATGGACAATGCAAACTGACACTGGAGATGAGGCACTGCTACGGGCAATTTGACATGAGAGATCTTACTCTTTCTGCTTCAGAGCCAAGCAGAACAGAACATCTCAGTGCACAGGATAGTTTTCTGTAACTGACACAGATCTGAATCGTATTGCAGCAACGTATCAGATTCAAGAGGGATCTATTCTGGTAAACACAGCAGCCAGGAAGAATGAATACTCCTCGCTATAGGATGTATGATTAGTTACCGCAACGCGTTATATATCCAAAGACTCATTTCTAGACAGCAGACAGTTATCACGAAAGGCCTGTACACATTGTTCTGAAGTGTCATTAAGTATTCTTGGCTGATAATCTTTCTCTCTCTGCTTTTCCTCTCCTTTTCATTTTTTCCCTGCTGAGACATGCTAAGATTTGGTTTAGAATGCATTCTTCCTCCCTGGTCATGCATGCATGGCATGCACAAGCAGAAAGATTATGACCAAGAGGAAAGCACCCTGAAATGTTTATCACAACAATTCAACAAGCAAAAGCTGTACAGTTGTGGCAATTTTGTGCATTTTCTCTGCCCTCTCTCCCGATCCAAGGCAACAGACAGAAAACGAAAACATTTCCTGTCTTCCTACAAATGATATTTATTTTCAGATTTTAAAACCAATCAGAGAAAACAGAATAATGTCAATAGCTAGTCAAGGTCAACTCTGTGTGCTGATCTCAGTTGTAGTTTTCCTTGATTACTGAAGCAATCCGGTGCAGCAACAAGGGTTTACAGGAGCTTGCTGAACATACAGCAGAGCACAATGATGCTGCCTGGCCCATACAGTCAATTATTAATTCCTTTAAAGTTCTGCAAATTTAAGAAGCTTCATTTATGCATTTTAACTGCATTTAGATGATCAGCATAAGCAGAGGGTCTCCTAAATTCTTCCTTGCTTTTCTTACACATACAAGCTTTACTGACGGCTTTTAGAATAAAAGTCTCATTTTTCACCTTGACACGCAGTGCAAACTAGCAAGGATATATTCTGAATAGCTTCTGCTGGTCTACATTTTATGTGTGAAGATAGCATTGCTGAAAGAACAGAAAAACAGTCTTGCTGTATCAACATAATACACGAACATTCTTTGAAATGTCTGGCTTTCCAAAAGTGATACCTACTGTTGTGTAATGCAAAGTCATTTTGCTAGTACTGTAGTACTCTCCTCTGCAAGTCTCTGATCACTAAGAGCTGGGATATTACACCCGAGGAGGTATTGCTGTACGCTTGCCCTGTTCTAACACTGCTCCCTGCTACCATCTGCTGTGGCCCTCTGTTGGAGACATGACATGAGGCTTCATAAATCTTTCAAATAGCTTCTTACGGTTGTTATTATCCTTGCTCTATCTATACATTGAATTAGAAAGTTATAGAAGGACACAATAAACACTAAATGTGCAAACTATCCCACTCACACTGTGCTACATATTCTTAAGTATCTGTCAAATCTGAGCATGGATTCCCATTACATTGTAAGTGAAAAATTAAGTGTGGACAAAGTCTCCTCAGGAAGACTGTTCTATCTGATATCCCCATGAAGGTGAATATTAGTTTCAGTTGTGTCATTTTATATTTTCAAGAAAATCATATACTTTTTTTATATGAATTCAATCTTTTAAAGGTGCAATTCTGAAGCAGAATCACAGAACTGCTAGCTGGGAAAAGACCTTTAAGATCATCAAGTCCAACCACTAATCCACTGCTGAGAAGTCCTCAAATAAACCACACCCCTAAGCGCCACATCTACACTACTCTTAAAGAACTCCAGGGATGGGGACTCCACCACCGCCCTACGCAACCCATTCCAACGTCTGGTAACACTTTCAGTAAAGAAATTCTTCCTCATATCCCATCTAAACCTCCCTTGGTGCAACTTGAGGCCTTTTCCTCGTGTCCTACCGCTTGTTACTTGCGACAAGAGACCAACTCCCCCCACCTTGCTACAACCTCCTTTCAGGTAGTTGTAGAGAACAATAAGGTCTCCTCTCAGCCTCCTTTTCTCCAGGCTAAACAACCCCAGTTCCCTCAGCTTCCTCCTAAGATTTGTTCTCAATACAACCAGGCAGTCCAGGCTGGGGATCAGAAATGCTGTGCGAAGACTGTCATTCAGGAAACTGCGCAAGTCTGCTCTACACATGTAGGCTTAATGAATTAGACAGAGAGACAGCCAGTCTTTCTTGGTCCCACACACTTTATTCTAAAGACATTCTATAAGCCAGCTTCGGATGACTTAATTGCCTTTAGTCAAGTCATTTATTACCATTCGAAGTAGTGTAGTTTCAGTACAACTTGGTACTAGATTCAAGTTCCAGACCAAATTATTGAGTCCTCACAGGAGCTCACAACGAGGAATGGTTTCCACTTCACCTGTGCCTAACAAAGTATACTCTTAAATCCCCCCAAAGTAAATGTAAATAAAGCTGGATGGACACTTGGTGTATGTTTGGTTTTTCCTCCCCACAAAGGGTGACACTAAAGGATTAGAGATCAAATGCAGCCAATTTAAATTCAGTTTTTGTATCTTGAGTGGATGAAGATAATGTATGAAAGAAAAGTTCTGAACTAACCTGATAATAAGCCCTTCAGCTCGTTCATAAATCAAACTCAATTCAGTATAGATTACATTTTAATGAATTATACTCCCAGCTCTCACAGACCTTCCATGATTTTAGAATGCCCAGTTGCCTTATGTCATTTTGAAAATCTGAGTCTACAAGGTAAAAAACGTCTTTGTGAGTTAACAGATTCCTCCAAGATGAGGCACTGGTCCCAGATACTTATTTATTAGTGTCTAGATGGAAGCTTCCTTCAGCTTCATTTTGCTGCCCTAACACAACATTTTTTTTTTCCTCTCTGCCTGTTGGACAAAAGTGAGATATATTGAAACAACGCCTAGCCACTTTTAGCTCTGAAAAGCAAATATATTAACCAACATAGACTGAGAAAAAAGTTAAATGAGGAAGTGTTATGAGAGAGAGCATTGCCTGCTGCTTTTAGGGAGGCACAATCAAAAGGGTATGGCTTTACCACCTTCCACAGCCAGAAGTCACTGGAATACCATTATCAGACATCTTAGCAAAATTTGGCCACCTGTGAGGGCTTTGGATAAATCCCATTCACCAACCTTTTACTGACTGAATAAAAACCACCACCCCAGAAATACTGAATCTGACAAAACCTCAGGCCTATCTGCCTTATAATTTCTTTTCTTAAACTAAACTAAAGACTCCACAGAGAAGTAGTCCTTTAACAACAGTAGCTTCATCTCAGCAGCATGCCTGACAGTACAAGTTTTACCAACTGTAATGAAATACATAGCACACATATTTCCACTAAAACCTATACAAAATAAAAACTGGAGTCTCCCTGTAGCTCTCAGGGAGAGCCTCATCCAGAAGATGACTTCAAACCTGCCTCTCTGCTAGATAGATGGGAGGTCACTGCCATTTTGCCATTACAGTCTATAGAAATTATAAAGGAGAGGGATTTAGCAGAAGTAATTAATTTTGGACGCTTGAGTGCTGCAAACTGCACCCACACACAAAAGGCTTCCATCCATCAACGCCTCCAGTGGGTCAAAAATTATCACCTCACTCGGCGTTTCTCCACTCACACACAAGCTCTTTAAGAAGGAGCCACCCTTTTTTATACTTAAGGAAAGCCACATGCAGGAAGGACGTGACTTACTGACCGTAACACAGCTGGAAAGCAGCAGAGCCAGGAAGGGCGGACACCACACCCTCACTATGTGCAACCCAGAGGAAGACTCTGTTAACTAGTCAGGCACGGTCAGAGAAATAAAATATGACTAGCTGATGGGAAGAGTGGCATGCAACATGCCGTCTGCTTGCATAAGTCTGCAAGAAGTTCGATGGAGATGCTTGAGCAGCCAGGCTGGGCTGAAGGCAAGTGATAAAGTGTGCCCTGATGCTGCCTGCAAAGAGTCTTGGTTTTACAACTGCAGCGGTGCCGTAACATGTTGTCCTGCCAGTAGAGCCCATGTAAAAGCTACTCTCTGAATTGGGGAAGTGAGTTAGCCATGTTTCAAGTGTTAGGTTGAACTCTGAAGAGGTATCATGAAAGTTAATGTCAGGGTAGCTCTTACACAATAGATACTGGTTGTACTAATTTCAGGTCTTCCAGAGAGGACTACTGGTTAACATTTAGCCAGGGAAAAAATATGTTATATCTCATTTACAGCTGAATCATTGGAACCAGAAAAGCAGACTGGGGGTGGGAGGAGATTTGACAAACGTCCATGTTACCAGATAGCCTAAATTGCCTTTGCTATCTGAGAACAATATTCTTCAGCTCTTTTTGTGAAGGATGCCACAGAATGACGACAGCGATGAATGTTGGTAGGAAGCAAGGAGGTTTTGTGAGGGTTTTTAGTTGCTTTTTTACCAAAATTCAATCTTGCAAGTACTACTGCTGTCCCATTGCTTGTGTAAAGTAAATCATTTTTTATACCACATACAGTGCTGTAATCTATGTAAACAGCTGTCAAGGCATTACTGAGAGTGATTTTATTCATTTCATAAAACTCTCATCAGAATAATATGTGAGCAACAAAACAACAAAATATAAAGGCTCAAGCATCCATTTTAGCTTCATGCAGCCTCTTTGGAGCCTGAAGCTTTGTTTTGGCTTTGCTATCCTCCATCTAACTATATCCAAAACACTTTCATACCGGCAGCATCCACCAGCAACATTATTAGCTCAGGGTTCTGTCATACACAGGCAAACTTCCGTCCACTGATAGAAAAGTTGTGCAGCTATGCTAACATTAACTACCACAAATATTTTGTAAACATCAAGACCAGGCAGGTAGTTCACTGGGAGTGAGAGATTTGTCCTAAATTAATAAAAAGTATTGTCTAGCCTCATAGGTTCATGGCTTTCAAAGAGAATAAGACACTAAACATACAATAAACAAAATATTTGTAGATGTTCCGTCTGGTGAATCTACACATTACAGAAGGCTTCAGGCTACAGAAATCTCATATTTTAGAAATCTCATAGCTTACTATTGCAGGCTGACTCCAAATTGCTGGGTAGGTAGAGGCGGCCGTGGTGGAGGAACCTTAACCACAGGTGGCAGTTTTCCCTTTTGTTTCCTCCGAAGATTTTCATCATGTCTGCAAAAACCAAGAAATCATTTATTTTCTGTGCACCATAGTTGACCAACTATGTATGTGAATAACTACCAGTACTGCTCACGATGTTCACCTCTTGACAATAGTATATATGGTGTAGGTCTTACAGAATGTGCATTTAATTTAAGCGTTAAGGAAATTCTTAAGTAGTATTTGTGGTAGACTACTTAAGCAAGACATAGAAGAGCTCTTTTGCTTGAGCCAACAAAGCATAGTAATAAATGTGTCCAAAAACTAGAAACACACTGTAATTTAACAGCAAAATTCAAACCTATTTGCTACTCAAAATATAACTCCCCTTTCTTTGGCAACCATGCAATCCAATTTATAACCTTAGAGCTACAAAGTATTTTCTGTTATTCCATATTTACACAAAAGGTGTGTAAAAACCCACTAGGCATCAATAACAGTCATAATCAAAGCTTCCAGTTACTTTCATTCAGCAGTGACACAAAATCACTTCCTGTCAGTACATCAAAGCATTTCCATGTAAAGCGGTGTCGAAAAGACTGTTATTGATACTAACACTGGCACTTGGCAATTCCAGCCCTACGCATTTCTTTTTCTTCTCCTCTCTCGCTCCCTCTCCAATACTCCTAACACACATACTCGCACAATGTAAAAGCAATGGACCTGCTAACAACAGATGCATCCATGAAGTTTAAAATCAATCAACACTTTGATGACTAGGAACGCTCTTAGCAAAAGGAAGTCACTTAACCTGCTACACTTTGCAAGTAAAGAGGTCAGATTGTATTTTTGTCCATGAACATTACGTGATACTCGTAAGCAGTAATGACATATGGATGGGTTTTGCTAACACTCACAGAAAGGCTGCAGTTATGCTAAGAAAATGCTCCACAGCTGAGATGGAGGTGTTCCAAATCTGTAGAAAACCTTACAGCGTTGTTTTCTCTAAACACCTGACCCTCTTCATCATGTCTTTGATGACAATGCAGCTCTCAGAATAAATCCAGGAAAGCACAAACAGGCAAATTAAGACTTTTAATCATGAAAAGAAAAGGATTAGAATCTGCTTGGAATATAGTGAACAGGATGCAACTCTACCTGAGAAGAGGTGAGAGAACATATTTTAAACTTGTCACTTACCGAATAACTTCCTGAGGGATATTTAGCTGGTCATATTTGAGATGCTCTCTCAGGTCACTTAAATAGTTCAAGTAGGTGATTTTTTTCCCAAACTTATGGCTAGGAAAAAACATCACAAAGAAGTATAAAAATCAGCACGGGAGGAACATTTACAAAGGGTTTAGTTTCTATTACAAAAATGTAAGTGCTGATGCAACTCAAAATTAGACTGTAATTGAAGCAGCAGGAGACATAAGATGTATTTCATTTCATATGATCAAACATATACAGTGCATGCCTGAGAGTCTGATTTGAATAAAAATAACTGACTTCCATCTGAATGTTTTGTGATTTGCATAGATATGAAAAACACTCCTTCAAAAGCCACTGTGAAACACGTTTCACACAGCACTAGAAAGCTCACTAAAAGAATTGTTAACTTTGGAGAAAATGTTACATGGACAACAGAATAACATGCTTGTGTAGTTTTTGTATTACTCCCTGCTAAAAGACAAAAAAATGGGGCTGTAGACACAAACTATGGAGCAGTGAGAGGAGAGATTTTTCAAAGTGTGGATAGCATGTACTCTGGAAACATTGGGCCATCAGCTTTACCTATTTTGAAAAGGGCTGGATAAGTTCTAGGAAACATGCTGACTAATAAGGTTTTTCTATGAGTTGTGCAAAACAGCCTTCCAAATTCGAAGCACCAAGTACCACTAGTTAGGGTCTTGAGTTTCAGCCAGAATATACTACTTTACAGGCTGAGGTGTTCAAACAAGGTTCAGTAACATTTATACAAATGGTCTGAAACAATTTCGTATTTTTCCACAACATAAAATATCTGTACCATGATAAAGTGTCAAGCAAAATAATAGGTGTTCATGAGAAAAAGCATGCTTTGCTGCAAAATTGGAGAAAAATTCTCTCGTGTTAATGAATTTAACCCTAAATCGTCAAATACATATACACACACTCCCTCTAGTGGGAGATGGTATAAATGTAAGTCGAGCCTTTTAGAAGTTTTTAACGGAAATGAGCTAAATTTTGGAACCAGGCAAGCGATTTTGGGACACTGATGGATATCAGTCTGTCCGTGAACAACTCAGAGCTCTTCGGTGTGCCTTTTATCAAAAACAGTCTGCAATTTCAACATCTTATCTACGTGACTGGCTAGCACAGAACTCTAACTAATCACCTCTGCTAATACAGGATGTTACAGAATACATTTGTAATTAGTGTTGTGGGTAATTAGGAATTATTGTTGTTCCTTAAAAATGCCACATCACCACCACCTAAACGTATACTATTTTGATAACACATGGGTGGCTTCTGTTAGCTCACACAGAAATGTGCTCTTCTTACAGAATTTTTTTTTCTCAGTTTGGTAAAAATAAATTTCACTTAACGTGTTACCTTCCTGCTCATCTCTTTTGGGACTAGAAAGGAAATAAAATAATTTCTGGAGCTTGAAAATTTCCAAGTATTTACATTTTCTTAAATACTTTCAAATACAAGTATGCTAAAATACTTATTACTTTTGTTTTTCATTCTAATAATTCTGTAATTCGTCCAGTTTTTGGCAAACACATTGTTCACCTGAAATCACTTAGACCATGTACTAACAGATACTAAGGTACTCATAGACCTCTGAAAAATAAATCTACATTTCTTGTTAATGAAATTTATTTCACATGTGTTATTTTTATCTACAAATGACTCCAGGCTATAATTTAGCAAAGCTAAGGAAAGAGGATTGTTCTCTCTTCTTTTTGTGAACTTTGGTTTAATGTTCACACATTAAAAGTAAAGTAAGTAAAAGTATGATCTGCTACGATAAGATTATTCTAATCTGGAAGGAAGAGGTACTGTGAACAGATTTTAAATTGTACTAGTCTACTAAATTAACAATGTTAATAAGTTTTAGCCTTCAAATAGAGTATAATTTAGGCAAACTGTACGTGGACACTCTCACACTTAAGTTTTAAAATTTACCCTTGCATTTATCCTTACTTGATAAACCAAAACTTGAGTCAACCTAAAGCACAAATGCATGTTGAGTATTTGGCAGTTAAACCATTTTAATGAGTAGAGAGGTTTTTTCCTAGCTTCAGCTAATTCTTGCCTTCTGGCAAGACCTTTTCAGAGTTTACTCATACTTTCAATTCTTTTGTCAGTCCCAGCACACAAATAGCTTTGTTTCTGTTGGTCACGTATTTTAACAACAGAGAGGAGAGTACTACTAAATTAGACTCAAAACGAGTATCCAGGTAGACAGTGGTATAAGTTGAGTACAAATAGGAACAGTCAATGCTGATGAAAGCAAGGTGTTCAGAAGGTTAAGATCACGATGAATCCAAGATGACAAACCCTGGTTTGAATTTTTTATGCTAGATATGAATGCTTAAGCTTATCAGGATCACCCATGTTCACATTCAAAGTAAACAAGGATTTAATTGCCAGGGTATCATACTGTTTCAAGAAAAAAAAAAATTCATCTTATTTACACAAATGTAGTAAAGTCCAGGTCAAATAAGTATTTGGAACAGGTATCCATAAACTTTTCTTTTGTAAGAATTAGGAGCCAATTATTACTCTAAGTTAAATAGCATGGCTGTTGTCCAGCTATGCCTGGAGCTTGCCTGGAGCTATCCGCAATGAGGTCTCATCTGTCTCCAAGAAAGAAGTTTGTTTCACCTGAGTGCTGAAATGCCCATCAAGAGTTTTTCTGGGTTTATTGTTTTGGTTTTTCTTCCAGAAAGCACTGCACACCCATCTTACAACAAACGAGGAAGAAAAAAAAAAACCATCCCCATTCCTCAGGCATCTGTCATACTTCTGTCACCATTGCTCTATGTCCTGGATCTCTGGTCTTTATTTTGCTGCCAGATAAACTAAAGTTCTATAGTTAATCTTTTTTTCAAGAATGGCATATTCTGGAATGATTTTTAGCTGTGATTAAATTTTTATTTTCACATGCTTCTTACATGTTCTGATCTGTCTAGAAATTAAACCTCCCCTTTCTAATTAATTACCTTCCTACCAGTGAGAAATTGTATCAACTGCATGCTACTATAATGGACATTTTTAGTTGTTTCATTATGGTTTCTCAAGATAAGCTGTTTTCATCCTTCAGCCCTGAGGACGTTCATAACAATCTGCAAAATGTTAGAATTACTTTGAAAGTTACAGAAGTTCAGGAGCAGAAACTAAGAAAGCCCAGCTATTCTAGCACTTAGCAATATCCACCCACTGTTGACAGTTCCTTGCAGATAGCATCAGTTTTTACCATGCAAAGGAAAAGAATATACCAGTAAAATATATCCACCTTCACCATTATAACCTCAATCTCAAATTGTTATGGGCACTTCAGGGCTTATGCATTAACTCTGAACACACAAGTACTATCATTCCTATTCATCTCAGCTCTTGAGATCAGACTGAAGGTTAACCATTCATTATTCACTTTATTGCACCACCCAGTAACTCCAGTCACAGACCCAGTTCTATTGTGCTAAGTGCTGTCAAACAGGACAAAAAAGTCGTCCATGGTCTGAGGAATAACTATGTCATAAAGTTCTATTTGCTTTAACGTACCAGTAAAACTAATATGAATTGAGACTCTCTTTTCTTAGAACTCTACCGTACTATTCATACCGAAGTTTAAGCTCACCTTACTCATTAGTTCAAGACAGTTTAAATGGGTATTGTGGTGTTACCTGACATATTTTACCTCAAGCCTTTTTAAAAGCAACTTAATAAAGAACAAATCATCCTTAAACCAAACAGAAAGATGTGTTAAATAAACTGCCAAGTACCTTATAAGAGGTTTAAAGATGTTCCACAGAATTTTTATGAAGTTGGTTGGATGTACAACATAGAGTGCTTTAAGATTTTTCTTATACCTAGGAAAAGAAAATGGAATTGTTAGAAGACTGCTGAATATCATAGATGGAAGAACTGAATAGCTACAACTGAATAGAAGTATTATTACAGGAACATTATACAGCATTCCTTTCAAATACATTTATAAGACCTAACTCAGAAGAAATGAAATGCAAAATGAAAAAACCTTATTTTAAAAAATGGTCAGTTCTGATAATACAATGGTCGGCCAACACTATTACATTCCTAACCAATGTCTGTTGTCAAGGGGACAGAAGGGAAATTAGGCAACTTGAAAAAATTATTAAGAAGAGAACAAAGAGTCTACTAAAAGATCTGTGATATAAAAAATTGCTTTCCTTCATCTCCCTTTATTTTCTACTTACAGGAGTTTCATGTGGAGAAAATTCCTAATTTTGCAGATGTAAAATTTATAGCTCGTCTTTCCTGTTTACCACTACTTTTGTCTTGTTTTGCTCGTAACTACTAAAGATGGAGCCAACTGCATGTGGGTTTATATTGGATGGTCCCCTTTGTATGAAACAGAAAAAGCTTTCTCCATTGTAGTTTTGCTTGATTCTACAGTATAACATCATAATACAAAAGCAGTAGATTCTAATAGGCTGAAACTGAAACAATGCTGGACAGAAAGACTTTGCTCTTGTTTAGTGTTATTGCAAAATGAAATTGAGAAATGCATAATGAAATATCCTGCATTTATATACAAATTGTTGCTTATTACTCTGCCAAGTTTGCTTCCCAGTAGGGAGTGCCCCTCCCAAGAGCTCACCACTTATTGTTGGAAAACAATGATTGTTGAAAAAAATAACTGTGAACTCCTAAGAAAAACCTACTTGTTATGGTGGTAGGAGCAGGAAAAGGGACCAACTTAGCAATTACAACAGTTCTTCTCTTAAGGTTTTAATTGGACTCATATATCTCTGAATGAAAAAAGCATTGTTTTCACAAAGCCATTATACACAAACAACTATCCCTGTGCAATTGCAGCACTGTGGATAAGTCCCAGAATCGACAATAAAAACTAACAAGCAAAACACCTGAGTTGCTTTATTGAAGCTTCCATTTTAGGTTTGGTTTGTACCTTAAAGCAATGGACATAAGGTGCTCCTTCTGCAGAATTTTACATACTTCATAGTTTCCTAGATTACAATTAAATGCCCAAAAGACTTTACTGAGCCTCTGCTGCAAAACCTTCAACGTTAAGACCTATTCTTTTGAAACTATCTGTGTTGAACATTTGCTTCCACAATGCTAGCTAATTACTGTTGTGCTTTGTACTCTCCTATGTCCTCCCTTTCATGTGACTCCAAAACACACACATGGAGGAAGTCTGAAAGGTGCTATTTTGGGTTTTTTCTCTGGCTAGTACAGCTGAACATACATGTTAGGCCGTGCATAGTGCTTTGAGCCAAGTTCCAGCTCTGAGTGCATGGTTTTGCCCAGCTGCTTTGGCTTCTCTGTTCGTCTTTGGTTCTCCTGCTTTCTGGGGCAGGGTGGTGGAATGGAGAGAAGAGATTTTTGGCATAAATTAGAATCATATTGTGCATCTGTAGGCATGGCAGAAAGCATTGCCCCTCTACTGCCTCTCTGTGTACAGCAACTGTAAATTTGGCTTGGGACTCTCCCAGAAAGAAAATATTATGATGCTTTATTTCCAGGAATTGTTGGTGCACAGCAAAAAGCAGTATTGTAGTCCAAATCTCTTGCTAAAGACAAAATATAAGAGATCCTTTGCCTTTCTTCTCCCTTACCCAGCCCCAGAGAGAACAGATACCTTGTACTAACCATATTCAGAGACCTACTAGCAAAAATAAGCTTTCTGTGTCTGTTGCTGAGTAGAGAGCAGTATCTCATGAAAGCAGTTAGAGTCTTCAGATGATGGCTTCCCACTGCTGTTCTGACGGCTGCTATGCACAACCTCATCTTCTTGCTTAGTGGGTTTTAGAGTTCCAGGAGTTATTGGGTGAGATTCAAAGGAATGTGAGCTCTTGCACTAGATGACCGAAAGGTATTGTGCACATCTCAACTTCAATTTTCATCAGGAATGAGGACTGTTCCCAGTCTAGTCCAGAAACACCCAACGATTTTCTTCACAATATGGGGTTTTTTTTAGATTAGCTTCTTGTTCCAGCCTCCAAATTGAAAAAATCAGACATGTATGATCCATTCCCCCGCAACACATAACCCCACACCCACCCACCAGGAAAGATCTGTATTTTTGCTGTCACTTATGTTGCCTTCTTGAGGCCAACTTGCAAGCAAGTAAAAGACTAATTGATTTCAATATGAAGTTTCAGCTTCACTGCTAAGTGTGTGCTTTCAGAGAATAAACATCAGAACTTTAGTTTCCACTACTAAAATGCTATTTATCTAAGAGCTTTGGCCTTAGCATGACATGAAGTCATGAGCCATTGCTCCTCCAGGTACATACGAGCACAGTGGTCCTTTCGGGGCTTTACACGTAGCAACCAACAAACACTGCACGGCCTACCAGATACGGACTGTCAGAATATAATCTTTCCTTTTTTTGTACACGACTTAGCCTTGAGATAGTCAAAGGTTCAAACATAACTGTGAGATAATCAAGAACGATGTCACATACGGTGTCACAGGTATATTGTTGAACACTGTGCAGAAAAGGCAACAGCTCTTGGTTTCGTTCCCAAGGCCTTTTACAACTTTGGGTAACAACTGCAGCACCCAGGCCATCCCTTTGCACTGCACAGAATAAACAAGAGAACCAACAGCACAGATATCATTAAAAGAATTGGCAAAGGCAAAATGAACTGAGTTTGCTGTGGTAGATGGGGAAAGACCCATCTACTCCATGGGAATCAGTTACAGACATTACACAACCCAAAGAGTAAATCAAATATTTTGGAGACGTACTTCCTGTCAAATTCTTTGTAGGCTGTTTGTAACCATTTCAGAGATGGTTTATTCAGACTCTTCAGGCCATAGTGAAAGTAGACAACCGTATAATCATTCTCTACATACTGGTCCAGAGTATACTTTAAGTACCTGAGGAGAAAGATAACACTTTAGTTTTACGACAGTTTACTGAACGACTTAAAAATAGCTGTAACTGGGGAAGAAAATGTGCCATTTTAGCACAGAATGCTAGTGACTGCATGTTCGTGATTGCTTCAATGTATTTATCTAGCAAGTTCATTCTGCTTTAGTGGCAGTGTTGCCAACAATTCCACATCCTTGCAAAACCTGAAATTTGAAAGAATGCATTTAGTTACAAAAGCTATGGCACTCATGAATCATTACAAGATGAAGACAGTAAGAGATTGTATTTTCCAATAATTTTTTTAAAAGATGTATTTTCACTGACAGCAACTCTTATTTTGCTTTCTTTTCATCTTTGTAAACTTCGTTTTGGCCAAGTGAACAATATCATTTTGACTTTTCAAAATAATAAAGAATAAATCTTGTCTTTTCCTGTTAATTTAAATTTTTTTAAATACTTGAAAAAACCATTAGCCCTAACTTCTGCCAATTACAACTTGCTACTCTAAACTGTTTTCTCGAATATATTTGCCTTTCCCTTGTTTGTATTGTGTGGACTGCACTAACAGATCATTTCCCTTAAAACTCATTTAAAGAACTACACTATTTATGCCATCTCGAAATAATACTGCATGTTTTATAAGCAGATTCCTGTATGTTCATTCTTCTATGGTATAGTTTAAGATGCTTTTCTCTTCCCTTTCTCTTACCACTGAGAACACTGCATGGCCTATTACACAGCTCAGTGATTCAAATAAAGCAATGATGGAGGAGTACAATCTGGCCTCATATCTTGCTGTGTCAGATTTCAACTTTCTCATGTCATTCTCAATGCTATCTTACTATTCTGTGACAGAGCCCTAGCTATTGCTCTTAATTGTAGGTAAGAGATTTCCATTCAATAAAATAGATAGCTTTATGTGCCATTTATTAGGCTGTGGCTATCTGCAAGCATCAAGGCCACTTTGCCTATCCACCTTTGCACAGAAAAGCTCGTAACTTCACTCTTACACCGTACTCCCAGTTTCATTTATCTGCTTATTCCCTCAGCACACTGCCAATCTTAGACTGCAAACAGCCTGGGATGAGGATTGCTGCTGCAATTTAGATAATGCTGTTTTGATCCCTGACAAGTATTAATTATTTTAAGTATATATTAAGTATATATATATTAAGTATTTTAACAAAAGAAGTAGTAGTAACAGTCGCTCAAGACTTCTTTTTTTTAAAGAGTTTGAAATTAAAATACATCCAAACAGACATTCTTACGTACAGAGTGCCTCATGCTTTATATTACAGCATGTAAATCACTTGGCACATTGCGTCCAGAAAGCCTGTACTTCTAAAAATAATTGAGAAAGTCTGGGGGCAAAAAATAACTCTTATTTTCGTACAGTTACCTGTTCCAAAGCTTTAACAGAATTGTAGGGACATTATTTCATCATGAAATACCTACCGATCTGTGTCTATTCTACGGCTGTTTCTCAGAATTTAACATCTGAGTCTACTCAAAAACAGATCACTTGATCGCTAGTTTCACATTCAGACACCTGCCTCCAGTTCTCTCTCAGCATAGACTTTCCAAGTGAATTCGATGTGGGCTCAAATGCAGGAAAATACATAAGTGTTCAAGTCCCGAAGAGACTAAGGGCTGGAAACCCTGGTTTCATCAAGGCATCTCCTCACAGAATTGAGTAGATGCTCTTAGATCTGGTAGCAATGCAGTTTGTCACACTCTTTTCTTTGGCATTTCCTATTAATCACTGCCATACTGAGTGGTGTGGCTCTTCTTCCTAGGTGCCAATACTCCCTCTATGCTACACACTAAGCTTTGGCTTAAGGCTGTGGAAATACTCAAGCTCTGAAGAGCATAAAAATGAATCAACACGGTCTCAAACACGTTTCTTCAGTAACCTGTCCCTTAATCCCTCTCTGCTCCTGAAAAGTTGGGATAACAGCACTTCTGTCCCTTCTCGTGGTGGTGACTCCTGACAGCTGAAAGGTGCTCAAACATATTGGCAATGAAGGCTGTACAAGAACTCCAAATAGGTTTAAAATGCTTAACAAGGACAGGATTCCAACAGCAGAATAGATTTCCTTGTAAGTGACAAACTACAAGCCAGAAAGACGTCCTGGCACCTTGCTGCAGCAAGTTTGTAAGGGAGAATGTTGTGATTTTACATATCCACAACCTCTTTTAACATACAAAACCAAATGTTATGAAGTGAGACACATACAAAAATGTTAAGCATAACACACTATATGCAATGCAGATAACTTTACAAAAGAGGAAAACCACTAAAAGATGTAAAAAACTAAACAATGCTCTTGCTGAGTGATTCAGGAGATAAAGGGCAGCAAATTAAGGCAAACTGCTATTCCTGAGAACATATGTATGAAGCACTAAAATAATAGAATTTCTCTGTTATTGGTCCTCATCATAAATGCTGTTTCTTTAAATGCATTCTGAATTTGTTAATAAAATCAAATACGGTAAGTTAATTTCAGTACATGGTGAATTGGTTTTTCTAGTCAAGATTGCAGGTGAAGTAATTCCAGCAGTTTCATCCACATCTCATTTACTTAATATTAACACTAGTAGGTCTTGCATCCTTTTTTTTCATTTTGCTCCTTGCCTCCTGCTTCTCCTCTCTGAAAGCTCATTCACCTGGAAACAAGCTAATAGAAGTTCACTTAAAAATGTAAAGTAGTCCGCGCAGGAGATCAAGAGAAACTTACTCCAGCAATCTGGTGTGATTGAGTTGATGGGAGGGTGGCATACGGCAGCAACTGAAGGTAATCACCTTCCTTCCAGAATTGTCTTCACCTAGTGAACAAAACAGTTAGTAAAGACACCACTCATTTACTTACGCAATGGGACTTCAGTGATGTGAACAAACGGCTTATATCTTCCGATATTTGGGGCTACCTCTATCTCCCATCATTACTCAAAACATTCTGTGAAACTTCACTGTCAAATCACACCATGCCTATAGAAAGCACTTTGGCCACAGCTGCACTGAAATGAAGCAGCTGCTGGGCAAATGACGAAGCTGAGAAAGTCATATTCAGAGGTGGTTGGTGGTGCTCAGCTCCCGATAGGGAACACTCAGGTCCTCCTGCAGCATTCAGTCATGGAATAAAAAGGCCTGCTTTCCCTACTAGTCTTGGAAGTGACCTGTTTTCAAACTCTTCATGCTTTATTTCTGGCATTTATCAGAATACCGCTCTGCATACAAGCACCTTGGCCATCTGCTTTGTCACTATCTAACTTAGATTTTTTATTATTTTTTTAAACCAACTTCAGTTTCCTTAGACATTCTTTTCCAGAAGCACCGCTACATTCAGATCACATTTAAAATGCAACCAGCAAGGTATACAAGTATGCTTTTCACAACCTGAAGTGCCCATGCTTTTGTTCCTCTGACAAAACATGTATTGCTGTGCTCAGGCTTATTTACTCTGACTCACAACAGCTTCATCCACTTTGTCCATGTAGACAAGGCTGGAGTTCATGCCATGCCCATCCCACACCCAAATTACACTATCTGGAAAGCCTGGCACAGAGGTTAAGTCATGCTTGTACTGAAGGTAACTCAGCACTGAAGACTGTGAGGTGTTAGGATTTTAACATATACCGATATGGAAAATGCCATTCCTGTTAAAACAACGCGGAAACAAATGTTTAGACTGAATTCATGCCTGAGACATTCTTGGTCTAGTTTCAATGTTCAAACTAAGTGATATTTAAAATTTGCTTCCATTGCCAATAAAGCACCAAAGTCTGGCTTTGACATCAGTAGGAGTAAAATAAATTTAAGAATTGGGTATTTTTAGATGATCTTTATAATTCTGTTGTTCCCCTTTCATCCCTAATTAAGTAATGAATAAATAAAATCGTGAGCATTTCTATGAAAAGTGGGTAGAACAGCTTCAGACACTTCTTAAGTTGTTCTAATTTGTATTACTTCTTGATCTGAACAAACAGAACATTTCCCAGCTTTGCAAACACCTATTTTCCATGAAAATCTGCTGCTGATAGTAATATGGTTTCCTTCATTCAGCTCAGGAAGAGGTGGCCGACCTCACCTGACAGATTGCTGTAGGAAAAAAGCCCTGTATTTGCTTTGTCCGGCTCCTACCTAGTTGTGCTAAACAGTACTTACGGAGGTCATGATGGGACAAGCATCTATTTAAACTCATTTCATTTTAGGTGCAGAAGCAGAAAAAGGAGGGAAAAGATGAGATTAATGCTTAATGACTTTTCACCCACGAACACGGACTGAGAGACATCTCCTGCATTATCAATTCCAAGCCTGTGTTATCAAACAGGACCTGTACCACATAATCTTTCCACTGATTTGCGGGGCTCTATCCTAAGAAAACATGTTAGGTTTTTCTGTTTCTTGCTCCTCGGGCTCACTCCTTTGACAACTAGCAACTTGCTTTCTCAATTCCAGTCTAAAAGTCAATGCAACTTTGCCCCAATTTGTTTGTGTGACAATGACATCACGCAGCTGAAGCAGTGCTTCTCCTTCAGTACTATTTACCATCCCAAAGGACTCTCTAGGCAAGAATCATATCCCCTCCCAGCCTGCATTTTACTGCTTGTAAAAAAGTTAGGTCTTCTGTCTCTTCCCCAGCCCAGCTATTCTCTGCCCTGCTTCACTCTGAACACATCTTTCCTAAACATCAGTGACAAGACTTACATACTAAATTGCACATGACCATCGCATACAGGACTTAAAAGGATTTCTTAATAATATCAATATCATTGCATTTATTGAAAACTAAGATTAAGTGTTAATTCAGTTTGACAGCTAGAGCTGGATTATCTCTGATGGCCACCCCACTCTCATTTGACGGAGGACCACTTGCCCCTTTTTTATGCATACAATCAAAGAACCTTTTGCTGTTTGCTTTAATATCCTTTAAAGATCTAACTCGGCTTGACTTTTTGCAATTAGCACTTTAGTCCTAGAGTTTTGATTTCCAAAACACAGCTTTCTCTGCTGGCTCATTCTTTCTTCCTGTTCCTTTCTGCAGATTGCTTATTTTCATTATATTTCTCAGAGGTGTTTTTTCATCCAGCACAAGCTCTTTTCCTTCATTAAAAATAAATTCTGATTCCTGTGTTTGATCACCACTAAAGGAAGAATATGCACAACATCACAATTATATGTACTCAGGTATGTCTGCATACTGTTCTTTAAGAGGCCATAATTTTATTTCCTTATTATTTTTAAGTGTCTTATTTGATACTCTCAGGGTACTTATAAGGGCATTATAATGTGATGTACTAAATGTGATGTACTAAAATTAAATTAAAACATTTATAAAACCCTGTTCTCTAAACCACGACTCAATTGTGAAAAAATTGCTGTGTTACAACGCACTGTAGAATATTTTATTTGTTAGAGACAATCATTTTTATGAGCAAAATAAATTTCAGGAAGGTTTCCAGTTAAATTACTAACTGAGTCACTAATTGTTACTGCTGGTCACACTCGAATGTTTGAATTACAAGGCAGAAAAAAATAACCAGCTTCCTAAAAGACTGTAGATACACTTAGAACATAAACAAACATATTTACATGGTTTCAGTAACAGGAAAACTGAGGCAGAGGAACTTTCTCAAAATTACCAGCAAAGCACCTCATTTTCCCACCTCACTGTGCCACACAGGCATCAACAGCAAGCCAGAAAAAGTGAGTGAGAACCTTAACTCCATTAAAAATGAAATAAAGCTGTGCCAGCTGCCCATTAGTGATGACAGCTACAGAGAGAAAATAGGGTGTTCTTTCCTCATAGGCATCAATAACGTTTTGATCAACATCAAATTTTAACATGACGCATGAAGTGCTGATCAAAACAGAAGCAGCCTTTCCTCACCCTTCACCAGAAGGGCTGTGACTGCACAACCTGGGAAACTCCCATCGCATTTGCTAGAGCATGTGTCTCCCAGTCTGACATAGTTTGAATCCCACAGTCTTGAGGATAGACACTTTACCCGAAACATGGAACAGTGCAATTTGAAGGGTAAAGTGGGGAGTGGCAGTTACCTGCACATTCAAAGGACAGTGTAACTAGAAGCATGCTGATTTTAAATCAGCACAGAGTATACTTTTGTCCCACAAAACCTGCATTTCCCTACTACCTGGACTTAAACAAGGAAGAACTCAAAGATGTCTCATTTTCTACGGGGGAAAAAGCAAAAAGAAGCGTAGCATCAGCTTTGCTCCTACATGTCCTACATACTTCTACATGTCCTTCCAGGTCAAAAATATAGTTTTCACATTAACCCACTTTATTTCATAGGTCACTAAACACTTTCAGACTAAAGCTGATAACTTTTTCCATACTCTTTGGAAAACGTGCTCACCCTCTTATCTTTCTGCAGTGGTTTTTGAGCTCCAGATTTTTAGGAGGCATATTCAAAGACTGAGAGCCTTAACTGCTTGGGCACATGCACTCCTCTAGCCACCAACCTATGCCTTTTTTAAAAGTCACTGGCTCACATTCTGCCCTCATACACCAAAAAGGTCCAATAAGACATCTCTTGCCCATGGGTCGGAAGCTCCTGCCTTTGGATCAGGTACTTGCTGCCATGCAGACACGTTCGCAGGCATCAGGATTATTCCCTCGGGACTATCGGTCATGGCAGCCGCAGAGCACAGGGAGGCCCAGCCGCTTGGCCAGTCAAAAGAGGTGTGTAAAGTGCACTGTCTAGAATGTCATCTACGCCCATTAAAATACAAGTTACGCGCTGTGGTTTTACTTGTCTGGATTCCACTGAAATGGACATGAATCACACAGTGCTTTTGATATCAAGCTCTGCAGGAGAAGTAAAAGAAAAGGTTACAGTAAGACATAGGGAAGGGTAAGTGGGTAGGGGGATTGTTCTACTTTTTAATTAAGAATTTGGATGGCACAGCCCTTGCTAATTGCTTCTTGCAAAGGAAAAGTTCTTTCTAATAATATATAGCTCATTCCACTTGCATATAAGATCTTTTGAATACTGCAATCTTAGGATGACTTTTTAAGAGCTTTTGTTCTGATGATACTAAACATTACTAATTTATAAGTGAAAAGTGAAATATCATTTTACTTCACTGAAGCTTGTCATAACCACATCACAGCAAAGAACAATCCTCAAGTCAATAGAGTTTGTCATTGGTTTCAACGAGAGTAGAAGTAGGGTCAAAATCCAGGGGACTTGCTGCATCAGTGAAAATACTTGCTCAGAGATTTGTTTCTTTAATAGCATTTAATCCAGAGAAAAAGAGTCTAACCTTCAATTACACTACATTAAATGGTGAGACAAGCTGTGCTTTCAAGCCTCCTTCTACTCTCTACAATTCAGGGGAATACAGGGTCACAGAAAAGCCATTATGAAACTTTTGTGTTTTGCCTAGGCTGAGTAATGGACTGTAAAAACACCTACAACTAATCCAGTACAAGTCTCTGCCCATTCATAATGGCAGACTTCTTAGATCAGAAATACACAGCCAAGATAAGACATCAGCAGGAGAAGCTTAAACCTTTAGCTGCAGAGTTCTGCATCCTTTTCTCTTGGCATTGATCATCTCAGCTGATCATATGGAAATATATTACAACAGATATCAGCCAGCTTAAAGTTGAAATATTAACATATCCATTGCAATGTTTATCCCTTGGAGCAGAGACCAGATCTACCAAGGAAACACGGAAAATGACATCAACTCTAAATTCCAAGAGTCAATTAATTTTGATTTCACAAAGCTCCCTTTTTGTATTCATTCTTCTGGATTCTGTGCTGTTAATTTAGAATTCAGCCATCGGTGAGAGGATTGCACCTGTACTGCACCTGGCTAATTCTGGAAAGTGCTAAAATTGTAACTAAAATCAAGCACCTGGTCAGGTGTCTTTCTAAACAGGAATGACTGTAAGTGCATGTTCCGGAGATTTCATATGTCAGGCACCTTGCTCATTCCCCTCGGAAAGTAAAGATTCCCCACCAAAGATTTGTCCATGAGCAATTTTTCTTTTAAATTTTATCTAAGAAAAATACTTTACCATAGCATTTATTTTTTTTTTTTTTGGATCAGCTGAAAGCAAAGGGACAGACTGCTTTTTGATGGAATTAGTTATTTATGTTTCATCTGTGTTCCCGTTAAAGTATGTAAAATAGGCTGAAATAAAAGCAAGTTAAAGGAATTCCTGAAGCTAATCTCTGTAATGTCAGTACAGTTCTATCTGGCCTACTCTCTGGACTAGAAAAATGCTCTAGTCTTAAAAGAGGCACTGAAAATCAAAATTGCTTTCAGTGGTGCAAAACTAAGTATTTTGATCATTCACAGAAAGCAAAAAAGGAAAGCAAAGAAACAGCAGGATAGTCAAACCAAAAGGGAATATAATTTACATTTACTTGGTAAAGAGGAAATAGTGCTACTTTTCTTTTTAATAAGGTATATTCAGGGTAGAATGACATTGTATATTGTCAGGATATTCAAACTCAAAATTGAGTTCACATTCACATTTGAATTTTGCACTTGGAGCCATCATTTATTTTAGTAAGCCTGTTGGTCTACTAAATTATATTTAAAGCAAACACAGTATATTTTCTCAGATTCAACAAGAAAGCATATCCATATATTTTCATATAATAAACTCAGCTTTGTCTTTAAAAAAGACACAATAACTTAGTCTGATGTTCAAAGTAAGGAATATGGTAAATGAGGATTTATTTCCTTTCACAGTCTGAGAAGAAAATGGAGAAAGAAGCAAGAGGAAAACTGGTGCAGAATTTGGAAAATCCACGTTCAATTCCTGCCTAAAGCATTTGAAATAATGTTTCTATGACTCAGGTAACTTCTCTCTTCATTAGAGCAGGAAATCCTTTTCATTGATATCAACCTTTATTTTGGAACTTCTCTCATAGCAATTGAGAGAAAAACAACACCCAAATGGTTAGGCCATGCTTTGTCAAGTGGAAAGCCCACATTAAAACCTGTTTGCTCTGCAAATAGGTTACAAACCAGGGCCCTCAGCTTCCCTCTTGAGAAGCGCCCAAGTCTTAGGTCTTTGCAGTTGATTTGTTGTTTTCCCCCAAAGGGTACTCATGAAACAAAGGCAGAGATACCAATTCCAGGAATACCCCTTGGAAATAAAAAAATTAACAAAGTAAACCTGTTAAGAAAACAAAATAAAAATCTTTAAATCCGGTTGTTTTCTGTGGCACTGCAATTTAAGGACCACAGATGTGCTCCTGAAAGTTCTGCGAGCAGCAGCAGAGCTGTCACTGAGATGGACTGAAAATTCCTAAGACTTGTGTCTTAGGCCTATTAGGTAACTCACTGCAGTTTCTCCTTACTCAGTCTGGTCTACATACTATTCCAATCAGTTTCTAATGCACTGCTTCAAAATCAGAAAGGGGCATGAAATCAACCAGATCTTGAAGAAAAATAAGGAGTCTCTACAAAGATCCAGACTGGATACCTAAAATGTTTAAATGTAACCAGAAAAGCAATAAAAGACTGAAAAGGAAAATACTGATTTAAAACAATGACGGACTTTGATTCCATTAAAAAGTTTTGTCTAACACATTAAAGGATGTCACTGGCAATTAATGAAAACACAAACATCAGAGACAGAAACCTACTAAATAAGGCACATATTCAAAAAACGTACTGCAAAAAGTTGTTGGCAATCATATTATAAAAGCAAACCATAGAAAATACAGAAGCTTGATGCATGATATATGCTTTTATGTCCCTTCCTTTTCTCCACAAAGGAATATGATCTTGCATTTCTTTTGGGGCAACAAATTGAAATTTCTCATTCAAAATAGAAATAAAAAGAACCATCACTACAGCACTGTTACATTTACATACGCTTAGTCAACTGCACATTGGTATTTGTTACATAGATCAGTCTGTAATAAACAATAATTAAAGCTTACATCTTTTAAAAATGTCCTCTCCTTATTTAATTAATTGTATTTTCATGCTCTAGGAACAGAACTCAAAAAGTCTCCTTTGTGTATAGTCAGAGCTATTGTTATGGAAAGCAGGTGTAATCACTTTAATTTGTGAGAAGCAAGAAGGAATTTTAGATTTTTCCTTTTTAATTAACTGTTGGAAACTAGATCACTGTAAAAGAAGGATAAATTACAGCAAATATTTTCACCTAAATTCTTTCTTAAACCACTTCAAACAACACATCTCAATGTCTTTCAATCACAGAATTAAAACCGAAGGAACAGCTTTCAGAATTGCTTTAAAACTGCCATTCCAGACACTGAAATTATTCTTCGTTTTATTCAGGGAGATTAAAACCATTAGAAACTAGGTACAAATAACCCTTCAGAACTAACACCAGCTAAAATAGACAAATACCAAGTCCTTATGACTTCTGGGGCAGCTTTGAATAAATCACGAATGAGAAGCAACAACAAACATTCACTAAATAATTGTGCATGACTAAAGTTGAAACAGTAAACACATGGCCCCTCACAGTTTGCTGTTGTGTCGTTGTAGAGACGGACACGACACAACTGAATGGTATTAGAATGGCTCAAAATGGCTCCTTTATTACAGAAAGGGTGTGCCTTTTATACATAGTCGAAGGTACTAGAAGAAGGTAGCGTGGCCTTTGCTTATAGGTCAAACACTTGGTTTTCACATTCTAATTGGGTAACAATTAGCAGCTTCTGGCTGGGCTCATGCCCCTGGATGTTGAGGGAGAAAGTTCCGCAAACGTGTCCAAACTCAGTACACACAACTTCCCATCTTAAGGGTACACTGGGAATTTGTCAAGGTCAATGTCTTCAACCAATGCCAGGTTACCAGCAGTCCAGCTGCCGTCCCCCACACTGTTGAGTATACTAGGAGGAGAGAAAAAGAAATGTCTTGAAGATCTCTTTCAAAGCATTATCACTTAGCACTGCCTAATACAGCAGATGGAAGAGGTTCTTAAGTGGACAGTTATAGTGACTCTGGTGTACCCAGCATGTCTGCTAATACATCTATTTCACACTTTGTCAGTTTGATTTCAATGGTTTCATTAATAACTTTTCTATCTTAGTATTTCTCCGATGCCAAAACATCCCAGTGGGTTAGCAGGTAGTAGCTTTTGAATTTCAAGAATGTGAAACTGTTATGTCCTTGTTAATGGATGAGTCTTACATTGGGGGTTAGTTCTGAAGAAAGTAAAGACAATTATTACCCTGTGTATAAATAGCTTCAAGAAGTAACTATGGGTAAAACTCTCCTCTCAAACTCAGGAAGGTACCTATGCATAGCCCGAGTTCATAATTTTCCTGAAAAAAATCATAATTTAGACTCACTAAATTATGAGGTACAAAAAATGTGCACAATTAAACACAATCTTAGATTTCACCAGGATGAGTAGTGTTAAATACTTTTTTTGTTGTGTATTGTATAGATTTCTTTAGTTCAGGACTTGACTATCAATGGTATTTTAACAAGCACACTGATTCAAAAAATAAGCCAAAAGGAAAAAATATGCAATGCACACTTTAAAGAGGTGCTTTTACATTATAAATATGCCTGCATGTCTTAAACATTGCCAGAATGCTTTAAAAACAAATAACTGTAAACAGTAAATGATCCAACATTCAAGTACTCTACATACCCATAGCTTCTCTCCATGTCACAACAGAAAGTCAGGTGACAAATTCGGTTAACATTTATGTCAACAGTTTCCTTTCTGCCTTTTGTAAGTGATTTTACAGTAACCCCTATATCTCCAGTTGCACATCCTTTCCAGGGCAAACTAGAACAATGATTATGTTTGGCTATGCAACACTTTAGGCTATTTGGGAAAAAAGACAACTCATCATAAGTAAAGTACAGATCTGTTACAGCCCCAGTTAGGCCTTAGATTATAATATATTGCTATAGTTATACTTTAAAGCAAGATTAAGCCCAAATATTTGGCTCATAATACACCTGTAGAAAAGCACTGAGTTGACATATTATTATTCATCTGCTTTTCAGGATGAAGGCTGAAAGCATCAGCATGATTCTTATGCACCACTTTGAGGTGGACAGTAAGAAAAATGTGGTAAGGGACACAGTAAGGGAAAGCCATAGTATTTTCCAAACATACCTGCTAATTGGATGATGCCATGTCTTGCAACGTCATAGTAGGGGTGATTGATATTTAGTCCAGGATCCTCATGTGGTGGAGGCACAAATGTTTCTTCCTGTTCTGACTGTGGATCTTCTGCTTCATCTTTCTGCAGTTCTAAAGGAGCAAGTAAGAATGCTTAAGTGCTAACGAACAGAGAAAAATTCTTGCCTCTGATACGTTATTGAAGGGATGAATTGTGGCTCGGTTTGACAAAAACACAGGTCTTTATCGCTATTTGCTGCAGTTACAAATCAGTTTCTTGTTCTTTACCCTTTCTCATGTGTGGAAAAAGCAGCTCTTCGATATCTCAAAGCTACCTTCATGTCCTTAAGATTAGTATCTACTGTGATGCTTACAAAAATCTTGACAATGACTGGACAGCTGGCATGCTGTCACCTTGCTATTCACAACTACTGGTGGTGTCTCCTCATTTTCTACACTCCCACAATATGCTTGTCGTATCCATCTACAGCTTCTTGCCTTTTATTTTAAGGTTGTCCCACCGGAAAAGTCCAAGTTTCAGCACGCTAATATGTGCGTTGACAGCTACTCTGTATTAATGCCCCATGTGAACGCACTCTGAGAGTAAACTTTGCATAAAGGGAGCAAATTGCAACCAAATCTCCATCTCACCTTCACCAAAATCCACTGCTTCCTTGAAATCCTTTAACCTCCCGAACTTGCAATAGGCAAGGTAGCCAAATGTTCATCCAGCACAAACTCCAGCCAGAGGCCAACAAAGACGTAAAAGTCTGCTCAAAAGCCCAATGGGCATCCTTCCCTCAACTTCAGTAGATTCTGGACTAGATCCTAGAACTAAAATCTACTCTGCACTGAAATGAGAAAAACAAGGTGAGTTTCAGGTTTTTTTTGGTTTTCTTTTGGGTTGAGTTTTTTTCCAAGCTTCTTCCAAAGTATTGCAAGGTTCAAAATGATCTGACCCCAAGTACACACCCAAACAAACACAGATTCTGGGATAATTACTATCACTAATACTTCTACACTATTCATATGAACGTTTTCTAAAAACTTGCACAAATAACATTAAATTAACACACTAATACATGAGTGTCTTGGTGGTTTAAGAGAAGAAAAGGCACACATAAAGGGAAAACAAGGTTCTGATAAGGTGCACCATGCCCTGTATATCATCCACCTCTTTTTCATTTAAGTTTCAATAAGGTAGAATGAAGTTTTATCTATAACATTATTACTGCCACCTGAAAAAGTACTTCAAGAACATTTTTGCTTTTTGATCATCTGCATATTTCATATGCCTTGACCACCACACAACACACAGTAGGGCAGGCAGAATATATTAAGTATTGATTTCAGCCAAATTTATGTGCCAGTAGCTAATAAGTGTTAGAGAAAAACGCTCACTAAATATTTCTGAATGCTTTCCATTCACAGTTTCTTGGTATCTTTCCATCCTATAAACAGCCACATGAAAGCTTTATTGTCACATTTTTATTTTTAATGTGATTTGTACCAAAAATGCATTTCATAAGGATGAAAAATGCCACTACTGGCTGGGCTTCTCAAAGACAAAGAGGCGTCAGGAACATGTGTACTACTTTTACATTTCTTTATGTCTGAATTCACATTAAAGCCTCCTCAGAAAATAAAACAGCAATCCTATAGGAAAATATAAAAATCTGCCTTTAGAAATACACCATTAGAGTACTCTTTATACACATAAAAAAAGTTTATATTTTTATTATCATCTCCAAAATGTGTATTTTCCTACCCTGTAAAAGTGTATCATATATAAAAAGCTACACTAACCTTAACTAGAAAACTATTTTTTTCACTTCAAAGGATGTTTTTTACCCAAGAGCTCAAAGAGTAAGACAAATATAACGCAGGCTGTGAATTTTATGCATTTTCCTTTTTAAAATAAAGTCATGCTAAAACTCAGAACAAGGAAAACATAACTTTTTGAGTTATTATACTTTTGAGTTTTTGAGGATGCTCAGGCAGAGGGGAAGAAAACCAAAGCAAAGCAAAGCAAAGCAAAGCAAATAGATCTAGAAGGCTCTTGCTCCAGGGTTCATCCTGGCATCCCCAAAAACTCAAGGGGAAAAAAAAGGTAGCACTTACCTTTCAAAATGATGGGGCTCTTAACGTCATGGTCATATTGCTCAGTTCGACTAACATCTTTGGAGATAACATGCAATACAGCAATCCCTGTGCTCATTCAATACTTGTCTGCTTGGAGTAATGACTCCCATTTGTGCCACAATATGTGATGATGGCAATATTCCAATAGCCTAGAATTGCACTAGGAACATCTACCAATAATTCATAAAACCTGCATGTATTAAACTAACCTTCAATCCTAATGGCTTTAATAGGGTACACATCAGTACAGTGGCTGTAACTCATATTGGATTGCTCCAAGAAGTATTACAAAATGTTGGTGAAGCTTCTCACTCCTGCAGTTGCTCTGTTAAATAACCTGTAACTCCAGAGAAATGCCACTTGAAGTATAATAAAAAATACTTACCTATTTCAGCTAACTTCTCATAGTCAATCTCAGACATGTTTCCCCTTAGGCATAAGTCTGTGCAGATCTTGCTAACCAACTCCTGCAGGACAAAATGGTCCTTGGGTCAATCCTACAAAAAAGAAAAAAAAAATAGCTGTCATCACAACGAGGCTTATTCTACCCCACTATACACTTAACAAAAAGAAAAAACAAACAAACAATCTCAGAAATCCTACCGTCCAATTCTTGTTGAGGAACCTGCTCATCAGCATTTGGCCACCGTTTTCTTACAACACAGAGTACTATAAAGGTATTTTAAAACAGCAGTCCAAAAATAGTAAAGTTATTATAATAACAAGGTTTTCTACAAACTGACCTGGTTTTATTTCAGGGGGATTGTTCTTCAAAGTACTTAAAAATAACATTATTAATGATAAACATACAAACTGTAGATTAATCCATTTCCAAAACCAACTTAAACCTTTATTTTTTCTTAACTTTACTTCTCTGATGAAGAAGTTACATATACTCCATACCCTCACACCAAAGTCACTTATTCTATCACAGTTATAAGTTCTATTACAGGAAGCATTCTATGCCTTGCATTTCACATGAAAGAGCTTCGTGAAAATTTAAAGTGAGCATTTACATATAAAAACCTGAAAAAACAGTGGTTCCTGTGCGTAATCACGGCTTTTTGTCAAATGCTCTGCAGAGTGCTTTGTAAACAGAATACCAACACGCCCAGGAGTGAGCATCAGCAGCAAGAATACAGTTTAGATGATCTGTTTCCCGCAAGCAGCTGCTCCTAAGAACAAAATGAATGAACTAAAAATTCAAGTTTAGGTGTGGACGTGTGAAAAATTTTAGCTTTTATAAACCTCCTTTTAATTTAACTTTACCCCCTCTGTTTCACACCACTTTGGTTTCATCTAAATACGTTAAATAAAAGAGCCAAATTCATGGCTCAGTTGCTGAAAAAAAGGCGTACACAAGCATGTTGTTCTCCTCTGCCAAGAGGTTACATTTTGTAATTGCTCCTTTAAAGCATCTGAGCCAATAAATTGTTTTGGACCAAAAAAGGACCAGTTTGCATGCTCACTGCCACCCACATGAAAGCTTTCCAGACCCCCAAGTCTAGAAAAGCTAGACACCATATTTTCTTTTATTTTTAATTATTTTTAATCAGAGAAGTGGTAGAAAAGTAGTTTTCTAGAAATAAAATGCACACCAACAAAGCAAGTAAATGTCTGCTTAATTATAAGCATATGTTCACCTATTTTTCCCTGAGGAGGGATTAGTCATTACAGCAACCACAGGTACCATGTGTGTGAACTAGAGGCGAGCTCTGTCCTTTGGGTTTGGGTTTATGCAGGCAAATCGGATTTATATCCTAGTACATGACTACAACTCCTAAGTACTACGTTAAAACAAGTCCCTGCTAACCATCACAATATTTCAGAAAAGCTTCTGATGGCTAATAAAGGTTTTCCACAAATTTTCAAAACATTGCTCAAATCTGATACTAATGCAATAGCAATTATCACCAAAGGCAACCATGCATTTCCGCAACTTGCTGCACTGCATATAAAATATGAACATGATTCCACCACTTTGAAGATTTTCAAACACTTACCAACTACTTTATAACAATCTTATTTGTTTCTTCTTGAAAATAATTATCCCCATTTACAGGAAACTTTCAATTTTAAAGCATATATGCAGAGCGAAGTCCCATTAAGACAAAATCATGCTATGTCACAGTAAGCAAAAGTTTTATTTAAAAAATGAAAGAAATTTTGGGGCAGATAGCTCCTGTTAATTTTACCATATGGTATTCAAAATCATAATTTCTTTACTGTTTTTAAATTATGATTCAAAAAACCCCCACAAAACACCAAAAACCTTAGTGATTGAAATTTTAACCAGTAAATAATTTGTTTGTTATTACTATGAGTGGTATTTAGACATTTCTAAAATTAACAATTAGCAACTAGCGTGATAAAGCATTTTTTTAGCAACTAATTTGTAGCAGGTATTGTAGATTATTTAGTAATTGATGTACCTTGTTCAGAAGTACTTGGTGTGTTATTTGATCATGTGTACATGTGACAGTCAGGAGTAAATGGTACATAAGTATCTACTTTGAATTAAAAAAATACAAAAATATTTTTGAAGCAAAGTGTAGCTGCAAGAAAAGGAAAGTGGACCTCTTCTGTCTTATCTGAGCATTTTCCTCCCAACTCCTTTTTCTCTAAACAACACATTTATATTTTGTAGGAATGCAACGATACAGAGAAGTTTTCATGGGGCTCTGAATTCAACCTACAGCTTAAACTTGTATTCACACTTTCTAGCCTTCAACTCCCCTGAGCGCTTCAAGCAGCTCTTTCTACTCTTTGCTGAAGCTGGAACGTGACTAGAACAACTTATTTGTGACTTATTTTCCTGTTGTGTTTTCAATTAACTTTTTGCAGACCACCACCTGCATTCAGCCAAACTTGCAGAGCAAAGCAAGCCAATGTTCAATGTATCTGATCTTCACAGGCTTCATCCCAACCAAATACTTCCCAAAGCTCTTATGAGAAAATGGGGCTCTACCTTCCTCCTAAAGTACCTATTAAACCAGGTCTTTGCAAACTATTGAATTTTAACCGTAAATCATAAATAAAATTCTAAGTCATAAAAACTAGGCTGTATCTTTGATGCTAGAATGCTCTTCAGATGATGTAACTGAAGTCTCAATTAATCGACAGAACAGGGAGAAATGCCATCTCCTTGAATTCTCGCTCGAAGGGAAAAAAAAATAAAAAAATCCTTCTGCCGCATAGCATGGAATAAAAAACACTTTCTCCTTCTTTCTAATTCCTAATGCTACAGTTAGAAGTAGTGGCTCAATCTGAAGAGGACAGATTTAAGTCTCACCCGAAATCTGATGAAAAAGACCTGGCTTTCGATCAGCAAAATTACTGCACAAGTGAGAGCAACTATGATAGCGTTAAAACACTTGCGAACATTTAACACACAAAGTTACTAGGAAGCTAGAAATAATTTAGAAGGAATCAAAGAATAGGGGAAATGGGGAAGAAACCATCTGCCTGGTTTCCAGCTTACTGTTCCCTTGGGGTAGCAATTAGAAAGTTTCCAGTTACAAGACAAATTTACTGTAGCACCCTCGGAAATTGATTCCCGTTGACCGCAGCATTCTCTGTTCCTAGGAGATAACATAATCTCCTTAATAGCGTTCTGTGCCACGTATCACTGTTTCTAGTAAACTGTCAGATTTAGTGCCTTCCCTCACCTCACCCTACTGAAAAAAGGACTAAAAAAAACCCTCCAAAAAAAAGCCAAACTCCAAGTCTTTTATTAATAACAGAAATTTGGAAGCATTTTACAAAACACCCCATCCTATATTCCTCCACAGGCGAGGTTATTACTTACTGACATCCCTAAAAGAGCATTACTTCATCCAAAATGAAGGCAGTCACACACAGAACTGCTTGATAATGAACTCGCATCCACGGGCAGTCCAAACAAAGGCGAGAGATTCCTCCCAACATTTGTCAAGGTACAGACGCCTTTGATGCCTATTCTTTTTGTTCACTCAGCTGTCAGATACGTTCTTCTACAGATTTAAATAGTGTGGTTTCTCTTCTTTTTTTTTTTCTTTTTTCCTCTCCTGATCTTGCCTTCCACTGATTTTCTTTGTTACTTTTAAAAGGTGTGACACAGCTCCCCGTGTAACACGAGTCTGCAATTTACATTTTGATAGGATGAGAATTCTGTGAAGTATTTGCAAAGGGGTATCATCTACAAAACCAGGTAAAGTGGTTTCAGAAGATTATTTTATTATTTGTAATACTGCAAGAAATTTGCATAAGCACAGGAACATGAGCTGAGTGCGTAATGTACTTGTGAAAAGCGTATTCAGAATATCTACCTTTTCTTCCCATAGGCTATCTGCACTAAACAGTATTTCTCCTCGGTATGTTTCCTACACAATGTCTACCAAAACCAAAGTCCATATTCATCATGAGCAGTTGGTTTCAGGTATTTGAAATAATCCCTAAGGTCCCTGCCAACCTAGAATCATATAATCATACAATGGCCTATGATATTCTTTATTGACCTGCCATTTTCTGTTGGCAATACAGTGAAAATCACCTAGACCATGCATAGCAAGTAGTTGCCAAGACTGGCAGCAAGAGGCCACCGGGCTGTGGTTCTTTGGGTCTCTTTAAGGATTGATAAGGGGCTAGTTCAGCTAATGTCAAAAGCCTGCCTTGCTACTCATAGGGTCAGTCACAACCCAGAATGATTTTTGTGACAGAATAAATAAAATCAAGAGGATTATCCTATTTCCACAAAGCACGGATTAGTTTTATAAAAGGAAACCAGTTCAACAGCAGAGCGCCTGTATATCCACGTGAGAAATACGAGCAGTACAGTTGCAGCTTTCCTTCACTGCTCACCATCTCTTCACAGTCTTTTCCTCCAACAAGCTCCCAGATCTCTGCTGGGGCAGCACTAACTGTCAGCCAACTATTCTTTTTCTTCCTATTTTGTGCAAAATACTCTGAGTGTGGGCTACCTAAGGGTATGGAATACATACTCATTTTAAAATATCATTTTTTAAAAACATTAGTATTGAGATCTGCATCACAGGTGAAAAAAATAAAAAAATCCTTCTTTGCAGTTCCTACAAATTATGATACCACAGAAACTCCTCTAAGTTTCACAATGAAGCATAAAAGGGGTTTGCTTCTGTTGTTTTTTTTTAAAAAACCTATAGGTACCATACTAACACTTCTCAGCTACCCGCTTTCCTTTCCCACCTTCTATTTTCTCTTGCTTCAATGTGAGGCCACTGTTTACGCCGTACGTGTAACCTAAGTGCTAGTAGAGGTTTTACACATTGGACCCAGACTTCCCTAAACTGCTGTACGCCTTTGGTATTTTATTTTCCCTGGAAACAAAAACACAAAAAAACTCAAAAAACCCACCACTTTCCTGAGGGAGCTGCTGCCTCATCTGCCTTTGTAGCATCATGATGGTGGGTGATGCATCGCTACCACGGAGCACTGAGAGGCGGCAGGTAGGGAGGAGATGCAGCACAGTCCTGCACTGCTGCTGTACCATGTGCCAACACAGCGGGACCACAGAATCATAGAATTGTCAGGGTTGGAAGGGACCTTAAAGACCATCTACTTTCAAACACCCTGCCATGGGCAGGGACATCCCCCCACTAGATCAGGCTGCTCAGAGCCCCATCCAGCCTGGCCTGGAACACTTCCAGGGAGGAGGCATCCAGCCACTCTCTGGGCAACCTGTGCCAGTGTCTCACCACCCTCATGGGGAAGAACTTCTTCCTAACGTCCAGTCTGAACCGATCCATCTCTAGCTTTAATACATTCCCTCTAGTCCTATCACCATCCAGAGGAAGGATGAGGGAGGCTACAACCTACAGCCACGCTCCCTGTCGTATCTGACAGCAGCTTACATCTTTTGGAGATTATATAGGGTCCTAAAGTCAGGCCTGTATCTGTGATAGAGATGTGCACACATGCGAGGTAAATACTCAGCTGTACCTACGATGGTGATGAGGTCAGACATGGGAAGTACATATTAAAATACATATTGGTTTTTTGTATAAAAACCAAAAAAACCCCACCATGGATGAACCTGTTCTTAAATAAAGAGTGTGTCTCGATTCTGCAAAAACTTCTCTCACACAGTGAGCCACTACAGATTCACCCTACAGTCTGGATTCCCGTACTCTGCCAGGAGAGCAGCTCTGCACACAGCAAGCAAAGTTGCATGGCTACATCTCCGGCTTTGCAACAGAACTGAAATATCCTCTTCTAAATAAACTATTGTGAAGCCTAGAATAGTAAATATTCTAGAGTTACTTCCACACGTCAACACTGACGATAAGCATTATCGAACCATGAAATTTAAACAGCTTTTATTTTATTAAATTTGCCACTGAGGTCCTAATCCCAAATTAATTTTACTATTGTAGTAAGTTCCATTGATCTCAGTGCAGTAACGATAAATATACATTCCTAGAATTCCTAGAACTGGTCACATTTCTCTGCAATGTCAAAATATTTTAACCAAACTTTCCATGAAGAATTCGTTTTCAAGAGAAAAAACAATTCAGCAAATAGAAAAAAACCTCCAATTATATTGAAGGCTGATGATACATAGGTGAAAAATTATTAGTTTGGAAAGTTCAAAGCAGGTTTACAAAAGGTTATCCAACTGTGTATGGATACCTCATTCAACCATAAAAACACAACTGCTTTTCTTAATTGTGTCTATATAAATTTATTTCATTTAACAGACAAAAATATCATGCTAAAATTTAAAGCAAAATATTAGAAATATTCCTGCAGCTGTTCAGCATTTACCTTGCACATAAACTTTAATATGTTTTGGTTTCTTATGTGTTGACAGCTCTGTTCTTTCAGAATTCACAAAAACAGTAAAGAATTTATAATGGTTACAACTACTCACCTCCATACAAAATAACACTGCACTGTATCATCACTACTCTGTCCCAAAAATAATATAAGAACTTATCCGGTCTAAAGGTTAAGACAAAAAATATGTTAAAATGCATGAGTAAAAATAAAAATTAAATGTATACGGCCTTAAAAAGAATCCAGGCAAAGACCTCCTTCTTTCTGTATCACACTAGTTTGGGGAATTTTGAATCTCTTTTCACATAATGATCAGAGAAGAAGCACACCCAGAGGTTAATTCCTGTGATGGACTGAGACACAGCCTTGAAAATCAGGAAGAAAGGAAGACAGTCTCCCCGTCTCTGTGCTGTATCATACCAAGTCACACACTAACCAAACAGCACTGATTTATCCAAAATCAGTTTTCTACTAGGCTTATCCATTCGGTGCTTGGAAAAGAGTAACACGTACTTGGTGATGGCATATATTGCCCTAAACTTGGAAAAAGGCCCAAGTTCACACAGCTGGGGTTTTTTTTCCCAGTATTGAATAAATACCAAAGCATTATTCTTTAATGACCCAGCCCCCAAAACACCTGAACTGCTTTGTTTCCTTAGAGTTTTGAAGCCACTCGGAAACGTGGCTTTGCTCCTCCAAAGCCTGGGCTGCTCGGAGCAGACCTGCACTGCAAACCCAAGCCATGACAAAATCACGCCCCACGGCAGGGGCACCGGGCACAGCCTTACACCACGAACAACTCCTGGCTGGTGTCTCCTCTGGGCAGAGAGATTACTGGGTGTTTGACACTTCTGTGGTCCCCGCACACAGGGCATGACTTTCCCGACAGAGCCTGCACTCCAAACCCTACCTCCTTGAATCCCCAGCATTACTGCTCTTAGGCCTAGGGACTCCGGTTTTGATGCCTTGCTGGCAACTCGGCCCTGGATTTTTGTGCTTACAGTCTTTCAACACTCCCACCTCAAGATGGAATGGGATAATTGTCTCTTCTGTTCAGCCAAAGGCCAACCCCCTGGAAAAGCCGATCCTTGCTGGCAATGGGAAGAAGCAGGGGGAGTCAGTGACCTGCAACTTGCTCTTCCCTCCGTGATGGTGCTTTCAATCCTATTTCTCTGTGTCCATTCACACAGAATCACAGAATGTTAGGGGTTGGAAAGGAACTCAAAAGATCGTTTAGTCCAAGTGGCTCTTTTTTCCTCCTTTAACTCCTCTCACCTTCTCTTCCTGTCCTCTCATCTTCTTTCTTCCGTTTCTTCTTCCTTTCTGCATGTTTCTATCTGGCCTTCTCCTTTGTTCATCATTTATTTTCCCTTCTACCATGACACTTTTGTTTCCCAACTTTTCCCTAGGTCCTTCACCTTGGCTTAGTTCCTGTGGTGGTTTGGCCCTGGCTGGAGGTCAGGAGCTCACCAAAGCCACTCTATCACTCCTCTTTTTTTTTAGATGGACAGGGGAGAATAATGAGAGGCCCATGGGTTAAGATAAAAGCAGTTTAATATAGCAAAAGCAAAGACTGCACACAGAAGCAAGGTCAGACAAAGATTATTCTCTACTTCCCATCAGCGGGTGATGTCCGGCCGCTTTCCCAGGAAGCCGGGCTCTAGTACGTGTAGCGGCTGCCCCGGAGGACAAACACAAACAGCGAATGCCCCCCCACTTCTCTCTTCCTTCTCGCTTTTATATCTGAGATGATGTCGTATAGTGTGGGATACCCCTTTGGTCAGTTTGGGTCGGCTGGCCCGGCTGTGTCCCCTCCCAAGATGCTGCCCACATCCAGCCTACTGTTGGGGGAACGCTGGAAAACCACTGCCTTGGTGCTGGGTGAGCACTGCTCAGCAGTAGCTGAAACACTGGAGTGCTACCAACACCCTTCTAGCTACCACTACAAAATACAGCTGCTGTGGCAAGATTAACTCCACCTCAGCCTGACCCAATACAGTTCCTCTGTGCTTAATTTTTCACCTGTAACCACCACCAAATCTGCCAGTTAACACAACTCTCTGCTTTGCTGGCGTCCAAGTTCTGCCTGAAGCACTCTCCTTGTTTCTCCCACACCTCAGTACAATCAGACCACAAGCTCTTGGGCTGCACATGAATGATGAACCCCCAAGGTTGCAGATCCTCCAGGAATGGAAAGTTCAAAACTGCAGAAAAAGTGTTTATTTAGTCCACTACATTTCCTACAGCTACTCTGATATTTGTTAGAACAGAATTCTGTCTGAAACTTCTTTTATTCATAAATTAAGGCTTAAAAATTAATCCCACTATGCTTTTTCTGCTTAAACTGTTAAAGACGAAATCTGACTGATTAAATGTATTTGTATTCCCTTAGTACCTACAATTATACTGGCAACTAGAACTGTAATTTTCTAAGCAATGGTTTTTCATTTCAAAAATATAGTGTTTGGTGAAGCTTGATGGCTCAATAACCTGGTACACAACCAATTTTCATCACTGAGTTACCAGCGTAAGTTCAGTGGGAACACAAAGCAAACTCCATGGATGTATCGCAGCAAAGACAGGAGAGATCAGTAGCTTAACAGAAGGAGAAAACATTTTTATCAAAGATGATAAATGTCATTTGGAAGCATCCTCTTAGCCCCCACTGGGTTAGAACACATGTTTAGAACAAATGTTTATTAATGTTGAAAGGAGGGGAGGAGGTGCCTACACGCTATATTGTGCTTGTTCTGATGATAAATCAGACTTCAGTTTCTGATGCCACCAACTGGCTACTTTTTAACTAGCACTGCATTCATTTAAAGCAAACATTTATGTATATAAAATAAATCAACATTTGCTACCATTTGCAAGAAAACAAATTCGCAGCAGGCAGGAGTAATGTGATGTAAACACTGTGCAGCACACTCTTGAAATAAGTTTAGTTTTTGCTGGACAGAATTATTTTTCCTCTCATAGAGAACTTTTGGGCAGAACAATTAGGGTTGGGTTTTTTTTACACATACATGCATGTTTGGATATAAGAAAACTCAGAACATAATTGCCTAAGACGGTACAGATGCTGGAGTGGGCAAGAGACACAAAAGCACGAGGTCACTGTGTAGTGTGGCACAATCACACCTTTCTTGTGGGTGGGGGCTGTGCGGAGGTTTGGTACGCCCTTTACAGGCTGTCCTGGGCCATGGACAACCTCGGCGGGATGCATAAACCCGACTCTAGCCACTCTCATCTTTCCTCCAAGAGCTGACTCGGGGGCACAGGCTGCCATGCAAACCTCACTAAGCTAACAAAACATTCTCTCACAGTTATATGTTAAGGCCACTCTCAGAGTATATTGCAACTTGCCCGCTTCTATAACGCTTGCAATCACCTCTGCTGCAGGACTGGAGCAGGCAGATGAAGAGAGAAAGTTGTACTCTGAACCTGTAAATTCCAGTAGACTTCCCATCATTACTTTTCTTCCTCTGCTGGGAAACCAGTGATGCACTGTCATTTCGCTGACCGTGAAATATGTAAGCACAGTCTCTTCCCCTCACCCTGCCAGACTTTCTCTGCTGAAAGGAGTCAAAAATCTACTTATGGGAGGAATTAAGCATGTCAAAGTGAAATAAAAATTGTTTCCCTACTGTGTATAAGTATCTGCAGGTATCAGCCATTCCCAGTTCTGAAAGCACTGAAGTAAAGGGATTATTTCTACCCATTAGTAGCAAAGAGGTTTTGGAAATATCCTTTTGTTGACTGAAACAGTGCAGCTATTTTCTTATCACATTCACTCGCTCATCTGGCACAGTGCAAGCACATGGGGAAAGAAAAAAAGTGCCTAATGTACAACCAATTAACAGAAATCCATGTTCTCTTGCTCTATCATTAGGACTAAATTATCTGAACATGGATAAGTGGCTGCAACATGACACACTACACCACTATTTTTTCATTCAGTGTAAATGTTTATTGACTAAAAGATTACTATAATGCTACCACAATAAACTTTAATGATTAGTCATCTATGGAACTTGCTCTCTAAATTAATATACTGTAATACACACTAATGTGGCAGAATTATGTTTGGCTGAACTCATGTTTAACTGGTGCTTTTGTCTCAAGGGATTACACACTTTCAACTGCAGACAAGTATATTTTTAAGACTGTATTTTAATTAAATTAGTCTGACAAGTTACTGGACAAAGGCTTGGTGTACTATGATAAAAAGCGGGTTTTTAATTGCATAATTATTCACTGGGGATTCCTCTGACTGGAATAAATTAGGTCTTTTACAACAAATTAATATTCTTCTTATATTTATGCAACACAGGCCAATGTTTACAGTTCTTGTCAAGATGTAGCAATACTCAGGTTTACCACTGGTCCTCCCACCTCTGAGTCGCACCAAAAATGAAACAGTACTGTAAAGCACGGGAGGCGAGTTCCAAAAGCCATTTTATATGGTGAACATGCAGTCCACGTTTAGTTATAAATCTCAATTCAAAATTAAGTTAAATGATGATAAGTGCACCCATTGTTCCACTGTTTCTCCATCTGCACTGGATTGTCTCTTAATCAGTGCACTGAAGGCCCAGTTAGTTGTTGGTTTGTCCTGAACAATTCTTTCTCCATTAATTCACAAGTATTAAGACTAAACGCTTTCGACCCAGCCAATCCGTAAATTATTATAACTTAGGGTGCAAGGCAGGGTATTTAGTACCATAAAACCTGGTAGTGTTTTCCTACAAGAGTTCAATGTATGATGTCCATGAAGCTGCCAACGCAGTCTTGTAAGTGCTTCGGATGAGAATTCAGTTATGGATCTGCTTGGGTTAAGGAGCTACGGAGGGCCCAAAACAGTTCACAGGTTCAATACAAGCAATATAATCAAGTGGTGCAAACAGGCACTTCAAATTTAACCTTGAATCCAACTTCCTTTCCATACTGAGTTCACTTCCAATTTCCCCTTTACTCACATCAGCACATCCCATCTCCAGAATCTTAACTGTTGCAACTAGTTTACAACTGAACAAAAACTAAAAAATAATTTTGTATTTCAAGAGCTTCAACTGTTTTCTTGATGCTAGAATTGTAAAGACTAGGTTAAAATGTTTCTCCCTCATCTCGCCACCAAAATTAATTCACTAGCAACTCATACACACTTTATTTTGCTGCCTTCAATAAGCAAAATTCTGTGAGAGGTAATGATCATGGAAGAGCACAAAGAATTCTTGTATATGCAAAACTTCAGATTAAAATACTATATTTGTCAGCCAAGACTACAGAGTAGTGCGAAGTAGAGGAAGAAAAAATAGAAGAGGAAAAGTGAGGCAAAGGCAGATCTTTTCACATTGAATTGTAAAGGCTGGGAAAAAAAAAAACCAACACACCTCTAAAGCTAGACTTAAAGTTTGAAATACAGCTAAAAGGCTTCCTGTCCCACACTCACTATGCCCAGGTAAGAGCTGTAATTCTCTTACCTCGTACAGCATACAAAAGACTAGCTTCAAAAGGACTAGCTAAACTCTGCATGAGAAGCATCTCATGTCATGATTCAATGATATATTAAATATGACTTTCAAGTTCCCTGCACTGGATCAGAAAAACTAAGGTCAACGAAAAAAAAAAATGACACAGTATAAATGAACTCTATGAATTCAAATTTGTTCAAACAATTTTGCCAGGTTAACTTTTGTATCAGAAAGATTTATGTGGCACCAAGTATCTCCTGTCCTCCTAAAGCTGACATAAACCAGGATTTATGGGTCTTTTTCCTGCCTTGATGTACTCCGACTAAATTGACAGAAATGGGATTGTGCATCACTGCATGATCTGGATCAAATTTTTATTGCTGGCTGATCTGCTTGCATGTGTATTTGGCAATAATGATTGTGGAACCATTACTGCACTATAAAGGCTTCCACAATGAAGACTTCATCAACTTATCTAAATATATTTGTCTATATTCATGCACATTACAGAGCAGTTATTGGATAAAAGACTGTAGAAAAAAAATAAAGCATTAGCAGTAGCATAGTAGGTGAAATGACTTATATTTATTAAGTGGATTCTGCTATCAGACCTTTTCCATACTTTAACAAAAGTGAACTTCAAAAGAAATCTTGCCAATTCTCTCCTGTCATGTAAAACTACTTACTGTCACTGCACCTGGTTTATTACCTTTCTCTCTCTAATAGCACCCCCAAACAGGTACAAATTACCATCTTAGGAAAGAATCAAGATTTCTAACACCTGGAAAATAATAAATCCTATTTCCCATGTAAGAAACCCAGCACTAGCAACATAATGCAGGAACGATGCATATTAGCCCATTAATCTCCACGAAACACAACTAAAAGGCTCTTCGGAGGTACTTAAGAACACTGGGATCCAGGTCTTTTTGAACTTTCAAACATACACATGCTAATTGCTACACAAATCTAAAGATACGAGTGCATCTGTTGAATACATAGTTAGTTAAACCTACGCTAACATCTAACAAGACCACATTGTTTATTCATTATTCTTTTCTGTCACCATATCACAAAAATGGAAGACATACAGAAATTTTATATTACTTACATGTTGAAGTAGTCTTTAGTGTTGCTACAGTCTACAGCGTTGTTACAGGCTGAAGTACTACTACAACAGCAGTGACACAAAGGTCTGAATTTAAGCAAAGCATAGCGGGAAATACAATGTTTTTTGTTAAATCAAAGAATGCAGCAGGGTTAAAAAACAACTGGTAGGTTTTCAGGCACTCAAGCCCTTCAGGTGACCTGAAAGAGAAGCTTGTGCACCCAGCAACTTACATTATGCATCTTGCAACAATATTCCCTTTGATATGTTTAATAAATATTTAATAAGCAGTATATAAACATAAAAGTGTAGAGTTTGAGAAAAAAAGCAAGGAGATGACGATACCCTAAGTCAGCTGTGGAAAACAGCAAGGCCATACAGCAGAGGAGAAGAAAGTACAAATGACTCATTAATGCAGGGATCAGAAGTAAATAAGGTTGTCATGTGAAGCTCTTCTCTAACTGCCATAATTTGAAACTTAACCTTTTGAATAAATCCCTACGTTTTATTGAACACCATTTATAGTCTTCCCAAGGACGCAGATGCACAGCCTCCCTCACCAGAAATGCTACATAACACACTTGCTTTACCAACATGGTTGGCAAGAAAAACATTATTTCTTTGGACTGTTCAATATATGCGCTATCTTTGTCTTAGCTCTTGGACATAATCAGTAAGTGCTGCATGAAACAGCCAGAGTGAGCTTTATTCTGGTTTGGTTTTTTTTCCTAGATGTAGCTTAGATGCCAAACCCTACAAAGAATTCAGGGCCAGGATGAAGAAGCCTTCCATTCTCAGAGGGTCAATTAAAATTATATAGCATACACACACATACAAAAAAAAAACAACAAAAAAACCACAATACAAAACACCAAACAAAATAACTCTGCACACTGCTTACCAGATTAGTTTTCAGGAAGTGACGCATCCAAGCATAAACTTTGAAAATCCCACCAATGCAATGAAGCACTTGGCAGCTTATTTTGCTTCATTCCAAATACAGAGTTTTATCCTTTTCTACACTTCTATTCATATATTAGGAACACACACTTGCCATGCCTCAGTGTAAAACGGATATACAGCCCTATTAGGCCCAGACTGAAGGAGGCATTGGGGACAGCCATAAAGCACCAGTTCACATATACACTCGACAGACGTCCACCTAAAATGAACGATGCCTTCAAGGTTTTCACGAATCAATGCCTCGAAGAAGGATTAGTTGCTTGATTAATGAGGAACCTATTCTGTCACTCTTCACCTAATAAGATCTTGCAACTTTTAGCTCATGTTGATATATTTTGCTTCGAAGTACTTTTCCAGGTGCCAGGATTACAATGAAATTTGGTTCCACTCCCCCTGACTACAGCTGCTAGAACCAACCCTTCAACTTGAGGCTCCATAGGAAGTCAGGATAAAGGAGGAGTTTGCCTTGGTTGATGAGGACTGGGTTAGGGATGTCTTAAGCAACCTGGCCATCCACAGATCCGTGGGCCCTGATGGGATGAGCATGCGGGTGCTGAGGGAGCTGGCGGAAGTCATTGCCAGGCCACTCTCCATCATCTTGGCTAAGTCGTGGGCAACAGGAGAGATGCCTGAGGACTGGAGGAAAGCGAATGTCACTCCAGTCTTCAAAAAGGGCAAGAAGGAGGATCCAGGTAATTACAGTCCAGTCAGCCTCACCTCCATCCCTGGAAAGGTGTTGGAACAACTTACACCGAGTGCTGTCTCTAGGCATATCAAGGATAAGAGGGACAGTACGAGCAGTCAGCACGGTTTTTCCCAGGGGAAGTCATGTTTGACCAACCTGGTAGCCTTTTGTGAGGATATAACCAGGTGGACAGATGACAGCAGTGCAGTGGACGTCGTTAATCTAGATTTCAGTAAGGCATTTGACACTGTCTCCCGCAACATTTTAACAGCTAAACTGAGAAAGTGTGGGCTGGATGATCAGATAGTGAGGTGGGCTGTGAACTGGTTGAAGGAAAGAAGTCAGTGAGTTGTGGTCAATGGGACAGAGTCTAGTTGGAGGCCTGTGTCTAGTGGAGTCCCTCAGGAGTCAGTGCTGGGACCAGTGCTGTTCAATATATTCATCAGTGCCCTGGATGAAGAAATAGAGAGCACTGTCAGCAAGTTTGCCGATGACACAAAACTGGGAGGAGTGGCTGACACATCAGAAGGCTGTGCTGCCATTCAGCAAGACCTAGACAGGCTGGAGAGTTAAGCAGGGAAAAATGTTATGAAATACAACACAGGTAAATGTAGAGTCTTGCATCTGGGAAAGAACAACCTCAAGTACCAGTATAGGTTGGGGTCTGACCTGCTGGAGAGCAGCCTAAGGGAAAGGGACCTGGGGTTCTGGTGGACAG
>NW_009731190.1:83984-87703 GCF_000703405.1 Apaloderma vittatum | reverse complement strand
CGCCGCTCCCTCCTCTCCCGCCGCGGGGCTGCCCCTGCGCTCCAGCAAAAGCCGCGGCATTCAGCGAAGTTTTTGTCTTCCCTAATCTCCAGAGTTTTGTGTGTGTGTGTGTGCCCATGCACATTGTGTTTTCTCCCTCTCTCTCTCTTTTACCTCCCCCCCTCCTTACAACCTCCTTTGCCAGATGGCTAAAATTTGCCTCTCAATAGGGTCGGAGGCTCCAGCAAAAACAGAAGGCAAGAACGTGTAAAAAAAAAAAAACACAACAAAAAACACCACAAAAGACTCTGTGCGGGGATAAACAGCTTTAGCGGTGCTGCTGCTGCAGCTGGGATCGGTGCTCGGAACTTGCTTCTTCTGCGCTCATTGCCGGGCGGTGTTTGGACGGGAATCTGGTTTCCAAGAAAATTTTGAGTGGTGACTGTCCGAATAAAAGCAAGACCTAGTTTGCAGCCTCCTGCAGAATTGAGGAATTATTTGGTTCAGCATTTTGTTCCAGGGCAAAAGAGCAGCTTTAAATGCAGACTCTGCTTCAGAGCAAGAACTTCAAACACTTCATCCACAGGTTGTGAGCCTGACTCCCTCCTCTAGAGGAAACAGGTAAAAACATGAACACTCCCAACTAAAGCACAGAAGATTCATTGCCTCTCCCTGTGCCAGGCACAAACCAACCCAGACCCCTCTTGTCTGCATAGCTAAGTGGGAAGAAGATCTATCTGGGCTGCAAACAAGGGAATAGCCTGTGAGAAGTCAAAGGATGCAAGTAACTCCCTCAGCCAGAAATGACACTCTTGGAGACATGAAGAGCAAAACTTTAATAGCTGTTTACCAACTTCATCTTGAGCTGGTTAATGTAAACCCTGCAGACATTCACTGGCAGGCACGGATACATGTGCGGCGTGTTAAAAGGCACACACAAACAAGAGCGGGGTAGAGGCAGGGAAGCAGGGATGTGCTGGCACCACTCCTGGAGCAGCAGCTTCCAGCCCTCCCCGGACTCCCCAGCTCGCTGATGTCAGGCTGTGGCGCTGCCGTTAAAGGGGCGATGTTAACTCCAGCCTCGGCGGCGGCTGCTGCCCCTCCAGCCATCCTGGAGAAGCTGGGAGGGAAGGGGACAGAGCGAAGAAAATATAAGTTTTCCTCTTTTTTCATTTCTTTCCTGTGTACTCTGGGAAGTGTTGGTTCCTTGGCTTCCTGTGCAAAAGCCACTTCTCTTGCTCCTGTGGGTCTTTCTGTGCTGGGGAAGAAATGGTACCTAGCAGACTCAGTCGAGTAACATAGAAAAATGTGAGTGGAAGAGCACTAGAAAAACAGCAGAAGGGCTCTGGATAGAGGGAAGATTTCAGTCTGCCATTATTTGTGGCTCTATTTGGGAAGTTTTAACAGCTCGTTGCTGCAGAGACACAAGCTCTCACTCACGTTAACACACCCAGGCAAGCTGATCAAACTAATTAATATGTAAGCAATGTGTCAAATGCAAGACTTCGTTTTTGCAGGCAAGTGTGGTCTTGTGTGAGCCCTGAATACTTTGTGATCTATTTTTTCCCTGCCTTTTCTGCAGGGTGGTTCCTCCATACACTCATTTTTCCGTCATGACAGCTTTCTATAGTTTTTTGGAATAGCTTCTCTAATTCAGGGGCAACTTTAAATCTGAAGTGACCTTGTCTTTGCTTGCAGATGCCTCTTTCAGGCCAGATCATCGACAGTCAAAGTATACATTTATACTGCTAGGCTGGACTGGGACATGAGAAGTGTCAACAGAAGCACCACCTGGTTTTGGACCATGTTGCTGGGTGTAGCGTGGGTTTAAAACATCCATGCTGACCCTGTAGAGTCTGGAGGGCAGGAGAGGATACCCGAGAAGCATGTCACTGTAGACCCCACCAGCAACCCTCTGAGTTGATTTCCCTGCCAGACTGCCACATCCTGGGAAGTTTCCTTGCCCCAGTGCTTGTCCTCATCCACCAGCTTCCCCAAACCCTTGGTGAGATCCCTGCAGGCTCATGCTGATCAGCTCAGGATCAGGGCCTTTTTTTCCTGGCAAAATCTTTCCTGAGAGTGTGAGGTCTCCTAAAAAAAGTTGAGAGGCAGTGGCTGAATGGCTCCAACCTAATTTCTGCTGTCCCCAAGTGTTTAAAGCCATCTGTGCCCCACTGATGCTGTGGGTCTGGGGCTGCTGGGCAGGGTTCTTCCCACCAAGCCATGGTGCCACTCAGGAGCCATGTGGGCTTGGCACTCCAGGTTGTCCTCAGCCTCCTTAGAAATACAAACCCTATGCTGCAGAATCTGCTGGTGGGGAGACAGAGAGGGGCCTGCAAAAGGAAGGTGGTGGAGAATCTGCTCCAGCTGCAAAGCCTTCTCCAGTATTAATCCCAGCTGTCTGAGAATATAGTCCACTGTGGCCAGATCTGGCCAATCACATGGCTGTGTCAAGTGTCCACCAAGAGTAAAGGCAAAACAAGGTGGCTGAGAAGAGGATCTGGTGCTGGTCAGGCAGGGTGCTGGGCCAGGCTCACCTTGTTTCATGCACACTCTTACCTGATCCTTACCTAAACCATCCAGCTAATACACAGCTCTCTCAGTGATGCCATGGGTATTGAGTCTTGTCCTCACCTTACTGGCGGACTTGCAAAAATATTATCTGAGGTCTCCCCATGCAGTAATAGGAGTGGGTGTGCTGGGTCTTTAACGAGGAATGTTTTCTTCCCGGAATGCTGATGGGACAGTGGAGTTAGACCAGCAGGCACCCTTGGACCTGCTTTCTCACCAATGTCTCCTATACTTGAAGAAGTCACCCCAGGAGTTACTTTTGCATATCCATGATGCTCGCCAAGGAGCAAGCCCAGCAGTGTTATCCAAAGCATTTCTTTAATGCTGGGGTCTGATTCGCCTCCTGGAAATAATACCCCTACATTCAGTGGATAAAAAAGCTGTAAGGGGTAAATGTCGACGAGCAGAAATAAGACTGTGGGATGAATCCACAGCTGGTGTAAATGATCATACACTGAACACCAGTGTCGTGGAAGAGCTTGTGGCCCTGCTGTCTCCTGGTCAGGCCAGCATAGCCCAGTCCACATCCTTTCTCAGGACCTGTTTTGGGCACATTGCAACACATGCATGATCTGTGTGACAGGGACAGAGATCCTGCTCCTCAACCGAGCTGTGACATCTCTCCTGCTCTCCTCCCACCTGGATGCTGGAGGAGATCCATTCCTCCAGGAGATGTGAGCTCTGCTCCAGGCATCTCTCCTCCGTCCTTCAGCAGATGCAGGCTCTGCTCCGGGCATCTCTCCTCCGGCTCAGACGGGTTCCTGGAGCCCCCTAGTGGCTCTTACCACTGACGAGGTCCCACCAAAGCCATGCTTGCGGAGCTGCTGGTGGGGCCCACAGCACCCTGCTGCAGTTTCTCTTGGCAGCTCCTATGCTAGGGAGGCAGCAAGACCCACCTTGGGCATGTCACTGGGGGACAGGGCATGGACGTGACGACAGAGACACTTAAAAGACTGGACAGGGTCCCACTGTAAATCCATCTCCCTGCTCTGTGAGCTTTGGGACGAGTCCTTTGGAGGCGCTGCTCTCTCCTGCACTTAGTCTGCTGCACTGTCCCAGGTGGAGATGGCCCGGACCTGGAGGGATGGAGAGGGAAGGGGTATGGACCAGAGAGCAGCAGGATACGTGACAATGCGGAAAGCAAGGCACGCAGCGATGGCGAAGGGAGG
>NW_009731190.1:49089-83742 GCF_000703405.1 Apaloderma vittatum | reverse complement strand
GCCGGGGGGCTCTCAGAGCTGCTCCTTGCAGGCAGTTCTCTCGGATATTTCAGCCCTGTGGACTAGATAAGGATAAATTTTAGGGTGGCATGGCTTTTGGCGAGAGATGGGTTGTATTCAGCTTTCCCTCCCTACCCCGGGTATCTGTGCTCCGGTGAGGTGAGGCTCATGCCACAGCCCCTTGCAGGGGTAGCTTGCTGAGGTAGCACACGGCATCGACTAGAAGGTAACTAAAAAAAAGTAATCTAGTGTACTATCAGCACAGGCCACTGGCTATTTGCAATGAATCGATGCTTCCTTTGGCTGCAAGAGAAAATCAGATCCATAATGCTGTGGATGGAAATATTGAGCTCTCTTTTTCGCCTTTTCAGCCCCATCCTCCACCCCTACATGCACCCTGTGAGATGCAGGTGATGGGATGAACCCTGACTATCAGACCATGTTCAAGACGTCTGATGTGTGACGATGGGGATTGTTCCAGCAACCTGGCACCCTCTCCTCTGCTGAGACTGGGGGATGCTCAGGGAAGCCCAAAGGGGTGCAGAGAGGAAAAAAAGGCATGGGACACTGAAATCAAACCAAAGAAATCAGGATGATGTGTCATATATTGGCCCAGTCAGATTTATCTTCTACTGCTGGGTCCCAGCCACTGCATCACTGTTTACTGACCGCTCCCAGAGCTGTGACTTTGTGCTGATATTGAGCCATGTGTAATGGCCCTGACTTTGATCAGTGTTTTAACATTGCTCGCCTTTGTATTTCACTGGAAGGGAAGCCCCTAGATGCTTTTTGGAATGTGAGATTTGAGGTGCTGAAGCATCATCCACCATGACAGGAGACAGGGTTGGCTGTACATACACCACTGTCGTGGGTTAGGGCTGGGCCGGCCTCTAACACGGACAGATGCTCTCTAACCCCCTCTTCCCCCGCCAAATGGGAAGGAAAAGGGAATGAAGCAGAGAGACTTTCAGGTTAGAGAAGAAAAAAAAACAACAACAGCTTTAATGAAACAATAATAATAGAAAATAATAGTGGAATGATAAAAGTAAAGAACTATATACAACTATAGATAATAGCCCGATATCAAACCCGACTCCCTCCCCCAATAGCAATCCCCACTGATGCTGAGCCCCAGGCTCAGCGGCGGTGGCGGGGAGCTGGATATGGGGAGCTGGATATAGGGAGCTGAATTCGAGAACTCAGGATCCAGATCAAAAACAAGAGGTCAGATGGAGTCCTCTCTGGACACCGGCCATGGCAGAGAAGGGCAAAGAAGAAAAGGCAAAAAGGGAAAGGGCCAAAACTCTCATGATCACTCAATTTATACTAAATATGACGTGTATGGGATGGAATACTCTGGTTGGTCACCTGTCCTGTCTATTACCCCCCGGAGGTGCAACCTTTTACTTCCTTGTGACCCCCCTTTACTACCCGGCACCCCCAGTGTGACACATAGGAGCCAGCAGTGGCCTTGGTCACTACAGGAATAAATATCAGCAAGAGCCTTTCTGCATCCCAGTCCCAGGCAGTAACTGTAAACATCAGGTGTTATCACTGCCAGTAGCACACACTGTCTGCAAAAACATGCTGCTAACTTCAGAAAATTCAGCCTTTTAGAAGAGACTAAACTGAAAAGTAAAAATCACTAAATAGGACTGGGTTTTAGCTCAAACCCAGGACAACCACTGTTAAAGGGCAAGCACAAGACTTGTGAAGGGTTTAGGCATTTAGTACCCACAGAGACAGGCAGCAGAGCATCCCTTGCACACCTTCAAGGGAAAAAGACCTCTGAAACTTTTCTGAAGCTGTCCAGAGGAAAGCTGGGGCTGATACCCCACACCCTCCCCAGTGCAGGGAAACTCATGGCATGAATTCTATCCCCAAGTGCCCAGCCCCAGCCCAAGCCTTTTTCTTGGTGGCAAGTCACTGGGGAGCTCTGCACCCTGTAAGGGTTGCACCACGGTCATTCCCTCTCCATGCAAACTACTGTCCTTTCAAAAGGCAGTGCACAGTCATAATGCTTTCAGACAAGCCCAAATCGCTGTGATTTCCCCCTGACCGAGCAGCCATGAAATTGCAGTGGGGGCAGAGTGTGGCGTGACTGAAGTGATTATGCGGGTGGCAGGGGATGATAGCAAATCCCCAGCGTTGGAGGGGACTGCACACTGTGCTGTGCTCCTGAGCACAGATAACGTGAGCTGGCTGAGCTCAATCAACAGTTTGTTTGCTGGACCTTGCTTCCCTGCAAAAAAAAAAAACAAACAAAAAAGCCACAACAAAACCCACAGAAAAATCTCAGAGGATTGTTTCCTTCTGTTTTTAATTTCCAAAAGCTTGGTCTGGCTGAAGCTGGTGGTTGGTGAACCATGACTTGAGCCATTGCTGGTCCTAGTATCAACATCTCTTGCTCACATGCCCAGGGGTTCACTGTGACTCCCTATAGCTCGTATCTCCCAGCATTTGGATCTGCAGCCCCTGTTCTGGGTCCGTAACTCCCTGCCCTAAATGCAGTCTCTTTGTCCTCTTGGGAAGCCTGGAAGCCAACGGCCTGGGGAACCCAAAGCTTCCTGCTGCTGGAGAAGACGGCTGTCTATTTTTTCTTGGTACTGGTAGACTCTTCAAAGCTTCCCCAAGGGGAACCCCTCTCTAGTGAGTTGCTGCAATTATTTCTAGATATAGTGATGGTGAGGCTGTGATGGGTGTGGAAGCCTGGAGGTCTTTTCTAGCTGCTATGATGAATGATCTTGTGCCTGCGGGTGATGCGCTGTGTCTGCCTGCTCTCTGGGGTCTAAGTTAGGGTGGCACCAGGTAGGATGGTAACCAGGAAGAAATTCACCATGTGCAGTGGCTCCCAGTGATGTCATTTCGTCCTTGGTGCAGCTGGGACAGACAGGCAATTTGCTGTGTGTCGCTGAGGCTGGGGACACTGCCAATGTGTACCATGACCAATGCGTATTTATGGTTCAGGCCCTTGGTAAGAGGCATTTTCAAGGCTGGTAGTGGTGTCCTCATGATGTCGGCTACATAAAGCAACACAGTCTGGAAAGAAAAAGACCCAAGGAAGGTCTCATGTATGGAGAAAGGCCACTGTGACATCCAGAGCTTCTGGAATTGGTTAGGCCAAAACTAATGGCAAATCCCTGGTTCTGGACTGGTTCAGTGATGAGGCAGCCTTTCCTATACAGGCACCAGTGCCAAGTGACTCATTTGCTCCCGTTCTTGAGTGGAAACATCCCCTGCTGCCACCAGCATGGAAACTCACATGTTTGCTTGTGGTGCCTTTCAGTTGTTCTGGGAATCATCCCTCTCGCTTCTGATATGCAGCCACCTCTCGGGTGGGACATAGCAGTTTAGAGTTGTTAAGGCTGCAAGGTAATAGAGATGTTCGGGGGGCATGGCAAGAAGAAGGTGTCTCGGATAAATGCTTCGGTCATCAAAGCTAGTGCACCCCCTGTCACTGCTGAAGAGATCCCATGTTCCCACAGCCAGAGCTGGATGTGTGCCTCGCCTGAGGAGCTGCAACTTACTCACAGCGTGGCATCCACAGCAGGACCTCATGTCCCCTATCTCAGTTTCCCTTGGTGCCACTTCCTCACGGTGAGGATGACTGTTAAGGCATGCAAGATGCTCCAGCGTTGGAAGGGCGGAGCCATTAGTCATAAAGGCAATGTTGAAGTCATCGCTCCTCTAACTGATAAAATATGCTTCCCAGAGCTGCTGCCTTTAGTGTGGCCAGCTGAAGGGTGAGCTGTCCCAGCCCTCTGAGCACCCTCTTCTAAGGAAGGTCTGGACATTTAACCCTTCCAATGACCATCCCTTGGAGCATCAATATGAAGACTAGAAACTCGCAGCAATGCACAGACAGGGGGGCAGGGGAGGACTCGGTGAAGGAGGGATGCAGGGAGAGGACTGCAAGCTGTTTGTCTGCCTCTGTGCATTACTCCAAACCAGCCTGGGAGCAGTCATTCTTCATGTGGGCTGCGTGGGTCTCCACGTGGAGTATTATCGACAAACACCAGCTCTGTTCTCATTAACAACCCGTTAATCATCTGCCGCCTGTCCTTAGGAGTTGTGCAGAGACCCTGCGAATGGCAGGCGATACATAACGTGTTCTGTAGGCTGGAGAGGGCATACAGTTTATAGATCACATATTTGGAGACAGAAGTACGAGGTGGATTTTAACAACCCACCTGCATTTATGAGGCTCAGCAGTGTGCCATTAGTTATCTTCAAAATCTGCTGTGGCTTGTGCTTTTATGGACAACCATACTTACAACGTCATTCAGTTCACGTTTTGATTCTTACTCATGCCCCAGTCAACCCCTCCAAGACACAAAAACTCGGCTGATGATGAGCAGTAGGTTTGGGAGAAAGAGAAGATTATTAGTCCTGAGGGCAGTGGCAGGCAGAGACGGATGGTGCCCTGGGCTGTACTTGTGAAGAGCAATTTCTGCATTATTCATGAATGACTGAGCTCTTTGGGGGTGTATTTGAGTACAAAAATTGATACTGAATATTTTTAACATCACAAAATGATTTGCACGCAGGTGATTTCACTCTCTGTCAGGATGTGGCCACATCTGGGGCAAAATACTAGTACCAAGAGCACATTACCAGTGCAGAAAAAAAGTGGGGGCACGGTGGTGAAGGGAGAAGTCTGAAGGGACCCAGACACACCTGTACCCTTGCTTTCAGACAGAAGAAATTTAAACATCAGTTTTACACCTCAGACAAAGCTCTGCAGCCTTGGGGCATGGCTCAGGACTTTGTTCCTATTGCAGAGCTGTGCTCTGAGGGCACTGGATCCTGGAGGCTTAGCACTGCTCACTGCTCTGACTCAGGTGCACTGAGTTTGCCTGGAGAACAGTTAGAGGGAACCTGGGAATTGCACAAATAGCTACAGAGCAGCTGGGGGTTGTGGTGTTGTATTGAGTCTGGGGAGGATTTGCTTTCTTTATGATCCCTCTGCTTTTTCTCCCCCCTCTGCTGTTTCCATCAGGCTCAGAGTGTGCAGGAGAGTGAGTAGCTGCTTGGAAAGCTGAGGGATGTGGTCTGAGTGAGACGTGGTGTGCCTGGTCTTTAGGAAAGCCTGGTGATATGGAGGAAGACACACCTGTGGCCTCCTGCAGAAGGGTGGAGGCTTATCTTGCCATGGAGGATTTTTTTGCAAGCCAGCTATGTCCATTTTCTCCTTAGTGGTATCCTTATGGTGCTTGTGGGGGCTGAGCTGAGGCATACTAAACGTTGCCCAGTTCCCAGTCTGGAGTGCCTGGGGTAAGCTGCTCTGTGATGACTGGAGGGTGTGACGTGCAGGGAATGGCCTGTATACGTAGCCAGTGTAGGTGTGTGCTATGATGCTATAAACAGCAATCAAGATACCAGACCCACACAAATATGTCACTAATGAGACTCCAGCAGCCTTAATAAGAGGCTGAAAGACTATCCAGCTCCATTGATTGCAGCAGCTGCTAGTGGTGAGCTATGATTCCTGTCTTGTCAATGATGGGCAGCTGCTGGAAAAAGAGAAGCAAAAGGTGAAACCAGGGCTGGAGAGGAAGAAGTTGGATAGAAAATGTGACTTAGACCTATTTCCGAGTGAGAGTGTGAACATATCGCAGAATGGTGAGGAGATGGGGTTGGCTCACTCATCAGGGTCACAACACAGCAGCACTACAACAAGATGTAGTGAATAAGAGCATCCAGTTTTGAACTGTACATCTATGGACTGACTCTACCAAATACTTTTGCATCAGTGCTGCAAGCAAAGGTGAGGTGAATCCCACATCATGGTCCACATAGGGCTGGAACTGTCAACCTAGAAATGTCCTGTACCAGCCTCTGAAGAAACTAACTTTGGGGACAGGGTGATGATGAAGTACATGGCACAGAGTGGCTGCCAATTCCAGCCTGTCCCAGCTGCTTTGTGCCAAGGTCATTATCGTTTTGTGGTTTTGTTTTTATTTTGTGTTGTGGGTTTTTTTCCCTAGCTGTGTAGTTTCACTTATAAAATGCTGAAGTGTCAGCTGGGATCAAGTCCTGCCTTTCATTTTCTGTTTTTGCTTAAATGAATATTGATATAGTGTTTATCTTTCTTTAATATTCATGATGATAAAGGACTTGGAGCCATTCACTTTTAATTATACCCTTCTCCAGGAATCAGTCTAGTGCAATTAGAGAGCTTCCAGTGCATGAAAGAAAAACAAACTTTTTTGCCTCCCTTTCCAGAAGTGCCAAGTGGGGCTCCCAGAGGAATCCCCTTTCTCTCTGCCATGGTGGACTGGGAGCAGGAGCTTCTGTGCAGTGCTCCTCGAGGCCATGCTGTTAAGGAGCCTGAGTTCACAAAAGCTGGTGACTATTCAGGGCCCTCTGACATGAGGCGGTGGCCTGGAGGAATGGGACGGAGCTCCAGTGGGTGGGGGTAGTTGGCATGGGAAGGAAGGAGAGGTAGTTGAGTTTCGCAGGTGGTGGGGCTGTTAAATAAGATTTCTATTTCTACCCTTGCAGCAGCAACCTCGTGTGACTATAAACAAGTCACTATCTCTCCATGCCTCGGTTTCCCCAACAATAGGGAAGAATTGGACCACTTCCTCTGCCTGCCCTCCCTTTACTGGACGTGGTGTTCCTGCCCTTGTGCAGCTCAGACTCTATTCTCCTGCAGTAATTAGCTGTTCAAATCAAGTCTGGCAAAATGATTACAGAGTGATGCTTTGATGGCAAGGCAATGACCAGCTCTCCTTTTTAGCACTCAGACAGCACTGCTTCTCCCTCCCCTAACATTATCCACGAACAAATTGTTATATTGAGCTGTGCAAATAGCCCAGGAACTTCTGCCAGGAGCCTTAAACTTCTCTGACATATAAAACTAATCTGTTTGACCATGAGTGATGATGAAACCTGGTCCAGTCTCCCCTGTCAGCATCTCTTGGCAGCTGGGCCAGTAGTGGCTTCTCCTCTTGATGTGGTCAGTGATAGGAGGCAGCAAGCCTGGGGACTTCCCATGGACCATAATGTTGCCTCAAAGCTGGGTTTTCATGAATCTTTGAAAATGGGAGCCCTTAACAGTTAAATGTCAGCACCCTACCCAGAAACATCCCATGTTACAGCTCTGTGTTTGAAGACTCCTCTGCCAAACAACTTTCTGTTCTTGAGCTGCCTTTTGATGAGCAATCAGATACTATTGGCCACATCGTGCTCAAAACCAGCTGAATGCTACCTGGGGCTTTCACATTTAGTGGTTGTTTTCAGCAGCAATGTCCTTTGGCTGAGACAGCACCTTAATAGGATGCTCTTTTATTGTCTCTGCTCTGTCGCGTGCAGGTTACGGCTGAGTAGCGCAACAGGCTGATCATTTTCATCCTGTAAAATATACATAATTCTATTTTACATAGTGGATAATTATTGCAGAACGGACTATTTTCATCCTTTTCCTGCTGTAATTACTATCCTCCTGCTGATGCCTGCGCTCGTGTCTGTGCATGATGAAATGAGTGAAAATTTAAACTGCCCTGAGTGATGGGACATAGACCTTGCTGAAAAATTTAGATGTCTCCTATCCAGAGAGGGCTGGCCCATAAATAAAGAATGAAGTCCCTACTGCAGGAGGAGAAGAGCTAGTGCAGCTCCAGACTTAACACCTTCCTGCCCACCTCCAGCCATGCCTAGAGCTGTGGTTCTTCTGCCTGGAGTCTAGGAGTACATTGGAACCCCATGGTGTCGGGGGCTGGAGATCCAGGGCTAGGAGGCTTAACTGAGTCACTGTGTGTCAGAATGAAGCCATGAAGTTAGGAATAAATTGAAAGCAATCTTCCTGAGCTTAAGCGGGCATGTTGATCCACTTAGCCTAAGAGCTAAAGCCACTGGTACCTGTGGAGCAGAGAGGCTTAACCAGAGCAGAAGCAATAGGCTGGTTTTCTCCATTGAAAAATGAGGGATGCAAGTAATCAATCTCCTTGCTACATGGAGGGGATGCTGGGGAGAGGGATATTATAACATGCTATAACTGCTAGCATGAATAAACCACTATCCCTTGAAAGATCAGTGATTTTCTGCTTTCCAGTGGAGGACTGTTTCTATTTCCACATCTCTTCAGAGATATTTTACAGTCGTCGTTTGCAGATCAGCCCAGACAGTCACAGATGAAATGACAGTCTGGTGAAAAATCTCTCCCAGTAGTAAGTAAGTTGCTATTTCTGTCTGTTACTGACTGTGCAGCTGAGTTCACCGTGTGGCACAGGGGTTAGAGACCTACGGCATCATCAGCTCTGACTTCCTTCTGTCACACGCACGTTGCAAGGACTTCAGGGATCCCTCCTCCATCTTCTGCTGCTGGCAAGGGCTCATCTAGCATGCAGACATGAGGCTCAGCTTCCCCCCGGACCTTTGCCCTCAGTCCACACTGATTTAAAGCAGTTGCATGGAGGAGGAAATTGTGTGGGATGGGCCAGTGTTTTGGGAAGAGACAGTGCCACTTCTTGTTTCCTCGGTGCAAATTTGCTCTTGATGTGAAATAATTTTCCAGCTTCATGTCCCAGCAGCGGGGCGAGGAGCTTGGCTCCTTATCTCTCGCTCCAGGCACCTGGAGCCAATTGACCCCTTTCAGCCAAAGCTGTCACGGAGTAGAGTCTCAAAGACTCTACTTTGAATCTCAAAGTTCAATGAACAGGTAAGGAGAAAGACCCCAATTGATCTCTCCAGAGTGTGAATTCACCAGCATCAGACATGTGAGAACCCACTCGAAAAACCACGTTTGTGGGTTCTGCTGCCTGTGGAAAAACTGGTGTGAGCATGTGAGATGCAGAAGGGTCACAAGCTCTGCTTAGATGGCTCAATGGCAACTTCTCGGGGGTGGAGAGACAGCAGCAGGGCAGGCAGGATGGAGTATCTGCTTCCATTAGCGTGGGTAATTGCTTTGTAATTCCCTTTTCAGAGCTGGGTGCAGTGAGCTGTGCAAAGGGGATGGAAATTGCATTGGCACAGTTTGGGGGTGATGTAGAAATTAGCTAAGCTGCCAGGGCATCCTTCACCGGGGTCCCATGGAGGTGGGTGCTCTCTGCTGCAGGGGGTGTGCAACAAGAGCTAATGAACACTCTGGGGGTTGCAGTGCATGGGGTGGGATGGGGTGGGGGAGCTCATTCCTGGGGCTTGCTCCTTAGGGAGATCTGTGTGGGTTCTTCCAATTAACCTGCTGTGCTTAATTAGCAGGAGCTCCCTGTGGAGGCAGATAACTAGGTAACAGATTTCAGGGTTGGTGCTTACTAACTCTGGGTTAAAGTATTGGATGGGGAAGTGCAGGGTGTTCTGTCTGAACCCTGGAAAGACTCTACTTCCATCTCCTGAGTCTCCCTGTACCCAAAGTAGACAGTGTCGTGCAGGCCCTGTGGGTGCTGTGTTCTCTGCAGGGTTTTTCTGTGAGGTGACCCATCTGCTTCCCAGGACCCATGGAGCTGTGGGGTTGGCAGGATCGCCTCATGGGCCACAGATGCCTGTTTGCTTCTTTAGAAGGAAGCTCCCAGAGACAGAATTGCCCTCAGGGTGCAATCAGCAAAGCTCATGTTGGTAGTTTTGGAGCCTCTGATGAGGAGACTGCAGTAACAGCCTGGCACAGACAACCAGAGGCCCTTGCCCATCCCATCTTCCCACATTACAGCTATTACCTGTGCTGGAGAATTTGAAGGGAGGTTTGAAAAAGGACAAAGTAATCTGTCCAGCTCTATTCTGGCTGTATTCTGCCTGTAGTAAGTAGTTTGTGTCAGCTGTTGTCTCTAACACAATCTAACCTTCTAATGCTAGTTCCCACCTTCCTTGGGGTGGCCCATCCTCCCCCGTGTGCGGTGAGGCAGCCCTTTGATTTTGCAGCTGCACCACACAGAAACAAGGAGCTCTGGATTTTTATTAATTTGAAGAAACAGATGTTTTGATTGTCAAGTCAATCCGGGATTATTTTGGGTGAACGCAGTTTGACAGATCATTATTTTGAAGGGACATGGATCATTTAACCAAGTCTAATTGCCTCTGTATCACAATTAGTCACTCAGGCTGAGAAGGAATTGGTGTCACCACCATTTTCTATTGGGAGCCAGTGACTAAGTAGAATGGAAGTGTTTGAATCAGAACTTTTATGTACGTACATTCATTATGCTGCTAAATTGGCTATATCCCCCCGCAAGACTGAAGAAGACTGTGTGAAAGCGTGGGAGCTGCCTCATGGGTGAGGTGAAGTGCTGAGTGTTTGGGAGAGGTGGGAGGGAAGACCAAGATTTTTCAAGTGCCTCCTTGGTTGGACTGATGCAGGTGCTCTCCCACGGGTATGGAGAGTGGTGCTGAGCACAAGTTCTGGGGATACTCTCTGAGATACAATTAACCTCCTGGCAAGGGTGGTGGGCTCCTAGGTCAGGACAGACCTAGAGGATGGAGAAAAATACCCAAAGGTCTGGAGAACTGAGCAATTCAACAATCCTTGGATTGCTCCATCACCTGGTGGAATCACCCTGAAAAGTAAGTCAAGGATGCAAATCTGTTCCTCAGGATGAGGTGAAAGGGTTTGTCTCCCTTCATTTCCAGGGTGTAAAAGATGCTCTGTGGTTGAGTTTGGGAAGCAGTCAGGCTTACACAGCAGGAGGAAGGGCTCACGAGCCTCCCCACCACCACAGCACAGACTGACATGATGCTGAGGCTAATTTATTTGCTATTTACATTTTAAATGCATTGCTTAAATCTTGCCAAACTTTGCAGCTGTTGGTCATATACGGTGAATTCAGTGATGGGAAGGTTGTGAGAAGGAAAGCTGGGAGCCTACTGGAAGGTCAGGAAGACAGTCCTTGGCTCTGGGGGCCACAGGCACTGGGATGCCACCGCAAAGCTGGAGGGTGGCAGGAGAGTGCTGGGAATTTACCCTCCCAGCCTACAAATCCCAAACTTTCAAAAGTCTTTCAATTGTTTTCACAAAACATGCAGACCATCAGCCAAATATCGTGAGCGAAGGAACCAGGAAATCAACTTCTCCATGAAACAAAAATCAAACTGACTCATTTGTTTTCAAGATTCTCTATCCCAGCAAAATGAAAGCCATAATCATACGGGGGAAATAGGAAGATAAATTGGGTGTTATTTCAAGTATCGCTGGCTCACATAATTTTATTGTGATGTTTGCAAGAATGGGCATTTGTTCTAAAGCTTCGGAGTCTGGATTCAGATGGATTCTTGCAACTCTAAGCTTTTAGTAAAGAAAAGGATGTTATATACTTCATAATCATGGAAAACCATCTTGAAAATCATGGCCTGAGATTGACTCTAGGAGCTCAGCATCAAGAGAGCGAGTAATGAGAACTTGGAGGGCACTCTTCATCTGATCTGGATGAGGGAGTCTTGTCCTTGACCACCCCTGTCCACAGTGCAGTACGGGTAATGAACACAGAGCCAAATACGCCATGTGTCGATGTCTGGAGATGTCTAGGTGTTGGATACGTGAGCTGATCATGACAGAACCAGCCTCTGCGGAAGCTTGTTTGTCTGAAGCATCTCACAGGTTGAGCTTACCGGGAAGTGGGGAGTGGGGCGTGGAGGTGATTTGTCTCACTGAGTGGGGAAAGGAGTTGGCCCTGATGGCAGAGGAAAACATCATAGGGGCTGACAGGCACTATGACCACCAGTTTTCTGATTTTATTCTGCCCTAATGCTGTCATCAGAGGAGTGGGGTGAGTTGGATGTGGGTCCTGCTCTTCTGAACAGCTTTGACAGCCTTGAATGGAAACAAAACTGCATTGGCCCCTTTCTTGTTCTGATCGAGACAAATTTTTCTGTACTTTCAAAGAGCTGAACACACAGCCTTGTAAGAAAAGCAAATTTTGGGGATGGATCAGGTAGTCTGTGTGTGACTTGGACAGCTGTGCAATGTCAGGAGATGTGGGTCCAACACAGATTTTCCATGCTCTTGAGAAAACAAGTACCTTGACAAATTATGGCTTTGGGGAAAGGGAGTGAAGGGTAGCCAGGATCAGTTTGGTACAGTTAGGGTAAGATTAGCCCAGGCTCTTTTACATCTCCATTCCACTCCCAATAGATGGATCCCCATCATAAGAAGACCCTTGCATTACACATGCCATTTCATTATCATCTGAGGCGAATGAAGCCCTGAGTGGCTGCTAATATGCCTTGTGGAGCTGTGCCCCCACTTCATTATTAAGATTTAAATCTCTTTCAGAAGCACAGCCATCCATTTTGCCGTTGCCTTGGTGTCGAAGAGCCAGCCCAGGCAATGTTGAGTGTTCCTGGAGATAGAACACAGAGGTCTGGCTGCAAATGGCCTCCCCTGTCCTTAGCTGCCTTCCTCATCAACATCAGCCAGGCAGAGTTGGGTTCAGGTTGTTTGGTGCAGGTACTGCTGCTTGGAGAAGGTCCACTTCAAGGGACAGATGTCTCGGTGAATGCAGAGTGTCTTGGCTTTGGCAAGAATAGAGTTAATTTTCTTCCTAGTAGCTGACGTAGCGTTGTCTTTTGGATTTAGTATGAGATCAGTATTGATCATACATTGGTGTTTTTAGTTGTTGCTAAGTAGTGTTTTTACTAAGTCAAGGATTTTTCAGCTTTTCATGACCTGCCAGCGAGAAGGCTGGAAGGGCACAAGAAGCTGCCTGGGGAGACAGCCATGAGAGCTGACCCAAACTAGTCAAAGGAATATTCCATACCATATGATGTCATGTCCTGTATATAAACTGGGGGGTGAAAGCTGTCTGGGGACCACTGCTTGGGAAGTGACTGAGCGTCGGTTAGTGAAGTTGTGAGCAATTGCATTGTGCATCACTTGCTTTGTATATTCTAATTATTTCTCTCTTTTTTTTTTTATTATTGCCATCTTATTATTATTTCCTTCCTTTTCTGCCCTATTAAACTGTCTTTATCTCAACCCACAAGTTCTACTTTTTTTTCTTATTCTCTCCCCCATCCCACTGGGTGGGGGAGTCACTGAGCAGCTGTGTAGTGCTCAGCTGCCGGCTGGGGTTAAACCACAACCCTGAAAATAAAAGGTTGTATCTTATCCCTGTCCTCCTCTTACCTCCTCCTCTATAACCACATCAGCTCGCTCAGTGACTTCTTCAGACATTGTCCTGCCTTATCTTGCCTATCATACATTATCTGGGGGGGGCGGCTGTAATCTGTCACTCTGAAGCATCGTGCCTTTGAAATCATAAAATGATTTCAGAAAAGCATAGCTATAGAACAGTAAAAAGAAGGATCTGGAGTTTTAAGAACTAATCCCACACGGCTTCTGGGACAATTCCAGCCTCTATTTTGTGTAGGCAAAAGGGAGAAACAGTCAAAAGGAACAAGGTGATATTTAGCAGTGAGAAGCAAAAATTTATGATATGGCCATGCTCCTTGGCTGGTTTTGGCCAAGTGATTCATGTTACACAGATGCAGCCCAGCCTGTCTGGACATTAAGCCTCTGATACAGAATGTTCTCAATCCCATAACAATCCAGTCCCAACTGATAATCACCTTCACCCTCTTAGTACTTCAAACCTGAACTTGACTGAATTTTGCTTTTAACTAAAAAACCCTGTTATTTCCCCTGCTGCAAGTTTAGGGTTCCTTCTGTAATTAGACAATGGCAATATGCATAAATATGTGTAGACCGGGAACTGTCCATCCCATAAACTACATATTGAGTTTCTGAGAACTACACAGCCTAACCCTGCTGCAGCTAAGGATTTTCCATGTCATGTCCAGAGCAACAAGAAGGTCTCTGATGCTCTGCATGGTTGCTTGTGGGCCAGTGCTGCTTAGCTTGGAGACTGCATCTCCTAGTGAAATGGTTAAAACCAAAGGTGGGGAAGAAAACCTTTCTGTGTCCACGAGTGGGATTTATCTGCCATATTTCCAGCCCTCAAGCCATCTCCTTGTTTTTCTCTTTTGAATATACCTTTGCCCTGCCTCTGAATCTTATGCCACAGCCTGAGCTCTCCAACAAAAATGTAGTGGGGCAGGTCAATGGCAAATGTCATCACCCTGAAACACTGGGCAGGAAAACAATCTGTCCAACTTGTGGCAAGTGATTATCCCAAAATGGTGTGTAAAGAGCTCCTTTTATGCTTTATCTGCTACCTGATTGATTTATATGTCTGTCTTTCTAGGTGCCTGTCCTCTGATATGTCCCACAAACAGCCTGGACACTGGTTGCCTTCCTTATCCCCACCCTGGTGCTCAACCCTTAACTGGAGAACTCTGGCTCACCAGTAATACTGAGATGAGGCAGGGAGTGGGGATGTGCTGTGTGAAGCCAAATGGCCCTCGAAGGCAGCCAGGAAGATTTTCGTCTCACTTGGCTTGTTCTACTCATTTTTATGTCCTGTGGGATGGAAAAGCTGGAGGCCTGTGATGGTTCTGTGGGATGGCTGCAGAGCAGGAGCCTTTCATCTGGAAGACAAAGATTTGCTGCCAGAGGAGGGTCGAGATGGCAAAGGAGGCATTGGTGGTTTCTAGTCATAGATGCAATGTCAGGAGTAGGGCTGGTCTTTTAATTTCTGATTGTCTCTTTCCAGGGCAGGCCTTGGGAGCCTTCTTCCCCATGCAGCTGAGGCCCTTAGGTCCAGAGCACCCCACAGCAGAAAGGGCTGTGCTTCTCCAGATGGGGTATTAATAAATTTGGATGGATCTGCTGTCAATATTCAACTCCAGCAATTAGAAACTGTGCTGCAGATCCGAGGGCTAACCACAATCAGCTGCATGGCTGAATCTCTGCAGGGACTGGAGCTATTTCCAGTGATGCTAAGGAGTTCTGTGAACTTTCTATGTGGCACATTCGTGAGGTGCAGTGCGTGTTGGTACCTCTGTCTGCATGCACAGAGCAAAAGCCCGTGGGGTCTGAGGCTTTCGGAGGAGCGAACGGAGGCAGCGTGCGAGAGATGCTGCAGCAGCAGGGAGACAAAGATGTAAACCAGGGACGGGGAGTCCGAGGAATAATGTTTACGGGACAATGTGACAGCACTGGCTATGGCTTACTCCCTTTGGCTGCTTTGCAGAGCAAACATCGCCTAAACACTGGTTTGGGGACCGGTATTTCCTGGCTTGCAGCCACTAGAGGCTCCCCTGCCCCAGCGGCTGAGCCCTCGCTCGTCGCGACTGACAGCGCCTTCGCTGCCTGTGTTGTGGGCTCTAAAAGAAGGTGGTAGGAAAGGTCCTGAAGGTGTTTTTTTTCTTTTTTAGACTTTCTTCTGAGTGGATTGAGCAGGTGTCGCAGCAAACCTGGGCCCTCAGGGACGCAGCTTGTGTCCCTGCTCACAGAGAAACTGAGACACAAGGAGCTGAATGGAAACGGCTGGCGTGGCTGATGGCAAGTGGGGTGTTAACACAGGCTTCTGCCTCCAGCTGCTGCCGCATGAGAGGACAGGAGTAAACCCTGTGTGTGGAGGGAATACCTGCAGAATCCACCCACTTACTGATAGAGCTCCGAGAGTCACGATTCTGGGTACAACTGGGCAGACCTGATGGCCGGCAACAGGCCTGAAGCAGCAGGGCTTTTTCGGGGGACCCTCTGTCCTGCACTCCCACACCCCTGCAAGCCCAACACCCATGCTGGCTTTTGCAGAGCTCCCCATGCTGAGGGGAGCTTGGCGTCTTCTTAACTCCTTGCTGGGCATCCACGGTCAGCACACCAGCCACAATGTCCTAATCAATGGAAATCCTACCTGTACGGTGCCCGGGGTTTATTCCCCACATCACAGCAGATGTAGATGTAGAAAGGTAAGGCCTGAGCTGTGCTGAATGTGTCCCTGAGACAGTCCTGAATGGAGCCATGAATGGAGCCATGAATTACAGGCAGGACGCAAGAGCTGATCCCATGGGGATGCTGTATGCCACAACAGATAATCCTGATGGTCCCTCACAGCCTTCAGATGGCTCAGGTTTATTCCCCACATCACAGCAGATGTAGATGTAGAAAGGTAAGGCCTGAGCTGTGCTGAATGTGTCCCTGAGACAGTCCTGAATGGAGCCATGAATGGAGCCATGAATTACAGGCAGGACGCAAGAGCTGATCCCATGGGGATGCTGTATGCCACAACAGATAATCCTGATGGTCCCTCACAGCCTTCAGATGGCTCAAGTGCTTCTGGCTTGATATCACTAAACACTCAGCACCAAACCTTCTTGTCTGCTCCCTTCCTACTAAGGTGTGTGCAGAGGTCCCAGCTCTGCTTGCCAAACTCACTTTGCATGGTGCTACATGAGACATAGCATTTGGCTCATGGGCCAGGTCTAGTCTCCTTGGATCCATGTGGTACCTTTCTTTGGTGTCCGTTCCATCCCCAGCAGGACCTGTTTGCAGGCAAGGACCCAGGTACTCTGCCATGTGACAGCAGGCAAGGCAGCGCTGGGGATGGTTTGGTGATGCTCATGGGTCAGAGACTCCATTTCTCCTCTTTTTCTCCTTTGATCCCACTCATTGCTGCTCTTTTGTTTTCGCCCTGCCCTACAGAGGTCATAAATTTCTGCTTCTGCTCTTCTGTTAAAGGGCTGCTTTGTCCAGGGCGAGCAGGATCCTTGGGTGATGTAAATTAGTGTACCCGCCCTGTGAACCGGGGTGCTGGCACTGAATTAGCCCAAGGTGAGGATCTGCTCCATACTCTCTGTTTCATTGTTATCAAAGCCCAAGCATTGCTTCTAGTGCCTGAACATCACTGCCTTCTATCACGCTGGGTCTTTGGCAGACCGATGTGTGTTGACAAAGATGTCTTCGTTTATCTTTTCAATGCATCCGTTGCAGCCGGATGCTTCTCTGACCCTCACGTTTTCAATAATCTTTTTCCTTCTTCCCTCCAGCATTACAGAGCCTCGTATTCATTTGAGAGATAAGTATTTACGTATGTGTTGGTGAGGAAAACTTAATCAATAATGCCCATGAATAACATTCCTTTGTGTTTTAGATCCACGAAATCTCCCCCCTCCCTTTGTTTTGCTGGGTTTTTGTTGGGCGTTGTGTTTTTTCCTTTCCAGGCAGGATTCACATTCTGTTCTGGCTCTTTTTTTTTCAAAGTTCAATTGTCAGAGAGAGAAAACAAATTCCAAGCAAAAGCTGTCATTTTGGAGAGATACCAGTCTTATCAGTTCCCTCCACCCACAATGTGCCTGTCCAGAGGAGCTACCTGTCCTGCTGCCTGCAGCCTCTCTGCGAGGGACAGGACAGTCCCTCCCTGCAAATTCAGGTTCACAGCTTGGCACAGACTTTGCTGTTGGGAAGCAGCTCCCCAGTTCTGCAACTTTTAGAACTAACCAGTGTAATGCAGCTGCAGAATCCTCATGCACAGATTTTTCTCCAGATGATTTAAAATAAGGGACAGATTGCATCTTCCATTCCAGTGCAGGGATCTCTCTTTGACAGGGCAGGATGCTCCAGGTGAGCTGCCACAAGCTGGGGCAGCCCAAGGGTTGTTCTGGCTGGGCAGTGTGAAGGGATACTCCAGCTCCTGCTCTGATTGTGGGGCTGGTTGTGGGGTAACCCCCTCTGCTCCCTCTGCCATGCTCTCTCTGCTGTATTTTCTATGCAGTGCCGCTACCAGGTCGGGGTCACACAAACCTCACTGTGCCGCGGCATTGGCAATCTGGGACAGTCCTCACCTGCTGCTTCAGCTCAGTGCTTGCATGCCTGCGTTCACTGTGTACAACGAGCATCAGCATCCCTGAGGATCCTGCTCTGCACCGTCCTGAACATGGGTGAGCCGATTTGCTCATGCTTCTGGAGCAAGCGTGACCACTACATGTGTAGTCTGCCCGGTGCTTGTGCTAGCGAGAGGGAAGCTCATACACCATAGCAATGTGTGTGTGTGTGTGTTTGTGGGAAGCGGCTACACAAAACTAATGGACCATGAAATTACCCAAGGAAAGGAAAAAAAAGTGTTAGAGCGAACTGCGCTGCATGTACAGCCCTGCTCTCCTCTCAGCCAGCTTAATGCAGTGGCAAATAAGATATAGTAGTTTTGTGTTGAAGACAGGAGGGGCTCACAAATGGCTCTTTCCAGGTTATCTGGGTGACCTAGTGTGAAGCTACACTGGAAACAGCAATTACTTGGGAATTGCCTGTGGGAAGTTACACGGAAGTGTTATTGCATCAAAAAAGAAAAGGGGGGAGGTGGGCTTTGGAATTTGCCAGCCTGAATTTCAGGGGAGAATGGGATAGTCATCAGCATCCTTGTAATAGTAAAGTGCACTGATCCAGCAAGCTTTATCCCAAGGGATCCCAGAGTGTCTTACTGAACTATGTACACAGCAATTTCCTCCTGTCTTTCTGGAGCTGAACCTCCAGTGGGGAAAGCACACAGAGGGGCAAAATGTGCTTGAAAAGTGAGGCTGCAGGAAGAAATTGAGAGACGTGGTGCAGCTACTTAGGGTAGAATTCAACAATGGGGCAATATCCTTGAGTGAGAGGGAGGAAGGTTGCTAATGGCCCCAAATGAATGCAGAGTGTGGCAGCAGGTTTTCATCACCAGGCTCCCTATCTAACCTGATCTAGTCTAATCAATTCTGCTCTCTATGTTCCTGCCACAGTGATGTTTGAGATGGGAAATGAAGTCGTCTGCAATAACTAGAACTGTTTGGGAAATGTGTTATTTTTTTCCATCAAAAAAAGTCTGATGAGAGCGTATGTTTTTATCGTAACAAGGGAAAACCCTTCAGATTTTTATTTATTTTTGTTTATTCAAAGTTTGAAGCTCAGGGTTTCAGGTTTCTGGAGCATCTATTGGAATTGATGCATTTCTCAACTCATAGAAAGGAATTGTCTGGGGAAACGTGTCATTTGATCAAAAACCCGTGTAATTTCTGCATTGCTCTGGGAGTAGAGCATGACCAGTCTGACTCTGCCTAAGAAATTCGAGATCATTCATCCACTCTGCCATAAGCTCTTTGTTCAACCATGACCTATTAGAGCTGTGCCTTTCTTCATGTCTTCATAGAATACAGGTTGGAAGGGACCTCAGAGATCATCTGGTCCAACCTTTCTTGACAAAAACATGGTCTAGGCAAGATGGCCCAGCACCCTGCCCAGCTGAATCTTAAAGGTGTCCAGTGCTGGGGAATCCACCTCTTCCCTAGGGATATTATTCCAATGGCTGTTTGTTCTCATTGTGGAAAATTTTCATCTAGTGTCCAATAATCTTCTTCCTCCCCGTGTTTTGCATCCCTCAAAACAGAGGCTGCGGCAGGGACCCAGCCCAGGGTTCAGCATCAAGCCATAGCCTGGCTGCAATTCCCTGGTGCCAGGTCTGAAAGGGTCTTCACAGTCTGCCTGCTCATGGGCTTCTTTTTATCTGGGTAGAAAAAACTGGGAGTTTTGACTGATAAGTGAAAGTTGAGAGATTAAGAGGAACCTCTGGGGCTGTTTTGTGCTGTTTGAATCTGTGTAGCAATTTGATTTCTCCAGTGCAATATTAGTTTTATACCGGCTGAGGATCTGAAATGTGTTTGCTGAGTTAATTCACTTGCAAACAAGAGATAATTAAAACCAGTGCTGCAGGTTAAATGCTACGTGAGAGAATGGAAGCACATGTGAAAGGGCAAGAACCCACTCCAAAATAAAGGCTGGTGACCATGTGCTGTGCTAAATACAGCCCAGGCAGGAACACAGAAAGGGGAAAACACGTAAATAAGAGGTGAGATTGCCTGATGTGGCTGCTTTGAGTCGTGCACAAAGGCAGCTGCAGGAGTAGGGCCGGGCAACAGGCACATGCGGGTTTTCCTCTGTCTCTTCTGGTGTTTGTTTTGCACAGTGTTCTGTGGAAAAAACGGGAAAAAGAAGTCCGTCGCAAGTGAAGCTGTGCTGGGGGTCTGTGGTCCTGCAGTGGGATAAAGCTCTCCTGACAGGTCCTCTCCTCTCGCCAGGCCAGCGGACCCAGCCCACCCTGGCAGCGCTGGTGCCCTGTGCCCACAGGAGAACCAACCCCCAGCCTTGAGGGATGTCCTTGGCCACCGCTTCATAGAATCATCATAGAATCATAGAATGGCCTAAGCTGGAAGGGACCTTAGAGATCATTTTAATCCAGTTTCCCTGCCGCCAGGGACGCCACCTCTCGATTAGATCAGGGACCCCATCCACATCCCAGCCCAACACCAGGTGAGCACAGCTAATCCGTCTGAGAGCGGTGATGCCTTCCAGTTATCTGCTGTGGTCATGACCCTCAAGCGCAGAGGAGCTCTCACCTCTCGTGGGCCCACCTAAGATTAATCCTCTAGAATTCGAATAAGCAGTGGGCCCTCCTGTGCCAGCACGCTGGAAGCAGCCCGGAGCAACGCCACGTTATACCAGCCCGACACCGCTCAGCTGAGCACAGAGCCCTGCTCTCCGCTTATGAAAAGAAAGTTACATTAGAAAGGTCTTTTACCCAGATACTTAATTAAAATAATATTGAAACAAGCAAGACGCACTGTGTGCTAAGCGCACGGTCACAGCTTCCCACAGCTCATTTGCAAGAGTACTCAATAATGGCTGCGGGTAATTATTTTTTAATCAGCCAGTGTAAAAAATGATTGGCATGTTAACAAATGGTACTTATTTTCTCTTGCTTCAACGGGGCGAGATCACAGGCGATGCGGTGCCAGCCAACAAGTATCCCCTGGCACAGCAAAATCCTCTGGCTCGCCATGGCTGGATCTTGTGCTGGAGATGCAAAGAAGCGTCTGGAATTAGGGATAGCCAGAGGCACGTAGGATGAGGCTGGGGACACGGGGCAGCCCCAAAGCACCAAGATGCTCAGAAATGAGGCTTTTTGTGCAAAGACAGGTGGAGGAGAGCCAGGCAGAGATGCCTTTGCAGCTCTCAGGCTCCTATTCTCCCTCCTGGAGACAACTCAGGGAAGTTTTGGAATACTGGTTTGTGTCTGACCAGAAATAATACTTCAGTCTGGGAGACTTGGGCTGCTCTTCTGATTAATTAGCCGAGATGTCACCAAAGCTCAGATGTGATTTCAAGGGCAACCACACTGTTGCCAGCCAGTGGCAAGCTCTACCCCTTGTGAATATTTAGCCCTTCCTAATTGCTGTCCCATTCCCTGGAAGCCCAGGGTGGCTTATAAGCAGGGCAGCATTAAACTGGTGCAATTAGACATTTTTTTCCCCTTTTAAAAGCTAAATGTCTATGCTATGTTTTCCCTTCCAAGTGGCAGAGCTATTGACAGGGCACAGGACCTTTTCTCAAAGGTTTCTGTTCTTCTCCCTGTGCCTGCCTCTGAGGACAGGCCTGTCTGCACCCTGAAGGATGCACCCACTCAATTCTGCCTTCCTCGTTCCCAATTTGTCAACCCTACTTTGACTCTTGGAGGGCCTTGTGTTCCCGACAGTGCTCGGGTAACTTTGAACATTAATAATTCTGCTTGTTCTAAAACCACACTGTGGGGGCCATGAAAATTAATGAGGTAACCTCTGAAAATCAATTTCCTTCTGTAAAATCTCTTTTCTGGAGAGCTGGGTGCTGTGGGCCCTTGGGAGTTTTTTTAGATAGGCAGCATCAGGAATCCTTGGCCAAAGGATGTGCTGTCTTGGGCTTCTGCTGTCGAAAGAAGATCCTTGTTTCCCTGCTGTACATTTTCGGCCTCCTTTATGTGACAAGGGACCAGTGTGGGGTCTGCCAAGTTTTGCTACAACTCTTCTGCTCAGTCTACTGGGACTTAGGTGGGTGCTGGCAGAGTCTCCTCATCTTTGTAGGGTTAAGCTATAATTTCTCCCAGCCCTTCTGCATGGCTCTGACTCTTCCCACTGCCACTTTCTGCTCCTCTGGCTGACATCAGCCTCCTAGGTCTTCAGATTTTGCTCCCCTCAGGAGACACAGCAGTGTCCCAGTAGGTCAGGAGGAGTAGGACTCCACCCAGAGGCCCCTGAGGTAGTCGCTGAGCTGAGAAAGAAATTACTTTTTTGTACCTCAGTGGCCATGTGTTCCTGAAAGCTCAGACCCGGGAGGCCTGAGAAAGTTTAAAGATGCTTCCTCACTTGGAGAATCTGTTGTCATCACCTCAAGTGTGGTTCCAAAGTCTTCCAGACAAGATCTTGGCTTCCCAGCAGCTTCTGTGTGTCTTTGGCCTTTGTGTTTCCACAAGACTGTGTGGGCTCATTTTCATCTCTTCTTTCCATCTGGCTGATTTATTTCATTAAGATAGAAATTTGCGACTGACACATCCCTCCCACAATTTTGTTGTTTTTCGAGGTGCAAAAAAATGACTTGTCATACCACCCAGGCACAGTAACTATAATTTTCCTATCTATACAGATGTGCTTGGTGCATCTGGAATTTCAATATTCACATTACAACAGATAGGTTCACATCAGTCTCTGTCACCAACATCTCCACTGCAGAGTGTTGTCCAGAGGGCAGAGGTGGGGAATGGAGATTTACCATTCTTTATGTCCATGTTCAATTTATTTTCACTGGCGTTGTTGCTAGTTATTTTGTCTGGTTCCTCAGGTGCAATGAGTTCTCGTGTCTGTCCTTCCTTGCAAAGCCTCCAACACAAATAAACCCAGCATGGAGTATGACCAGAGCTGGCTAAGGGGATGCTGAGGTCCATCTGAAAGCTGCTCCCACTGGGGATGACCTACAGGTCGCATTTGGAGCCATCACGTCTTGAGTTGGGTTTGAATTCAACTCCACCAAGAGCAGATGATGTGTCTGTCCTCTTTCCTCCTTTATTTTCCACCTCCAAAATGAGACCCTGTCTGTTTCCACCCTCTTTCCTTTCCTCTTTCCTCATACAGTTTGTGCCCTCACCTTTGAGGTGCCCAGGGGTCAGACTTCTCAGAGAGCTTTTTCCTTTCTGCTTTTTAAGAGCAATTTGATTAAAACAAGTCTCTAAATTGTGCCCTTGCCCAAGCCCCCGGGACCCAGCCAGAGCTCTTCTTGCAAATCAATTTTCTCTCCTGCTCAGTGCATTAAAACCCTTTCCTCTGCCAAAGCTGTTCTGGGTGACAGCACTTTGCTGTATTAACACGGACACGTTTGTTTGGGAATTCGAAAAGGGGGATTTCTAAGTGGATTTTATCCTTTAAAACAATTCAGTGATTCTGGCTGTATGGGGTTTATTTTCCTGGAGAGGAGATGAGATGGCTTTGCTGGTGAACTGACCCGTTAGGGCTCTGCTCAGCTGGCTGAGGGGAGATGCTTAGGGAGGTACAATATCAGCCACTGGCATTTAGAGGCTGCTTCATCCCTGGTCCAAGCTGTCCAAACCACGTGGAAAGGCCTCCTTCCAGAAAGGGATTCACTTCAGCGTCCCTTCACAAATCTACATTTCAGAGAAAGGGTGAGCTAGGTTTTGAACCACGCCACACCAAGCGTGCTGGCAGAGACACCTCAGGGGATGCTGTGCGCTCACCCAGCTTGGGGAGTGGTTGCTGAAGGGGGGAGCTCCCCAGCAGAGGTCTTTCTGAGAGAGTCCCAAATATATGGACAAAGCACACCCCCACAGATCTTTGCTGTAAAGATCACACGGGCAGAGTCAGCCCCTGCTCAGGCTCTCAGCAACTTCTCATCTCCTCCTGCTCTTAGTGACAATTGCCATAAATACCCATGACATGAATGTGACTTCAGCCAGGTGGTTAAATTCTGTTTGTTTTCCCATGATTTAAATCCCACCAACCTTGACTGCATTAAAAAGTGTAATTGCTCTGCCTTTCCCCAGCACCCTCTGCTCTTCTCCACAAGGAGATTATGAGCTGGGGAAAAGTAAATGCTGTATTTGAAGTAAGAAAAGGAAGATAATGTTGAAATAACTGCTGTCAGAGGAAGATACATTTTTCAAACATGTTCCCTCTGCTCAGCGTGAGGCAGTGGCTGCCTGTGTTTCAGAGCATTATGGTACATTAGCCTCCACTCGCAGCATTGCTTGCTTTGTTTATTATTTTAATTTCCAAGTCTCTAGCAGGGGTAGATAGTGCCGAGGTGACAGCAAGGAAGGAATGAAAGCCTCTCCCTTGCCATGTTGTGGATATGGGGATGATGGAGGCATCACTCTGCAGGCAGCCGTCTCAGCAGGGGTGGTGGGGAGCAGGGCACAGCCACCCCAGCAATGAATGTGGCAGTTCCTCCCTTTCTCGTGAGAATCTGACTAACTGGTGTCTCCAAACTTTGCTTGTATGGACAGCCCAGAGTCCTAGCAGTAGGATGTTGTCCCAGCTACTCCATCCTATCTACTCCAGGACTGGAGCTGGATCACTAACACAGGGATAGAGTCAGTGTCTGGTAGTGGAAAATAATTTGGATGAGCTAAAAAGGAGGGGTTTTTTTTGCTGACAAGAGCAGCTCCCTCTCCCTGAGCCCTCTGTGCTCTTCAAGTGAAAACAAAGACAGGAAAATGTAGTTTCCAGTAAGGCCCCATCCTCCACTCAGTGATCTGCAGATGGGTTTATTTGCCTGTGTTTTGTTTTAGTGCTGCCAGAAAATTAGGGCATTTTTTGAAGAAAAAAAATTTACTTTTTAACGGGAAAAAAAAGAAAGACAGAAAATGTTTTGACACTCTCTCTCAAAATGCCCTCCTTTCCACCAAGACTCCTTGATGCATTTGACCTGAATTCTCAAATAGATCCAGCCCTCCTGAAAGTCTGGCTTTCAGCAAAAACAAGCCCCTCGATTCACTGAAAAATTGTTGCCCAGCTCCACTGAGGAGACTGCCCACAGGGTGCTCTCTGGGTGCTCTGGACCTCACAGGGCCACTGGCTTCCCTATCAGCTCGGGGAATTAAGCTTAATATTTGTGATTCTGCCTTTGCTCCCATCTCTGGGCTGTGCTAACGGCTGATGGCTCTGTCTGTCCCTTTCCACCGCCTGAAGAACCCCAGAAGATGAGCAGCTTGGGAAATGTCTTTCTCCTCTGAGAAGCTATTTGCAAATATTAACATAAAGCCTATTTGTATGCATTCAAGGCCAAGAACTGAAAGCTGAAGCTGAGTTCCTCTTATCTGGTGCACGATTAAAGGGTCTCTCAAGCCCCGGTGAGCTCAGGGCGGGGCATACAGCATTCAGTGGTGGGTGGATAGAGAGGAAATGTTGGATTCATTAATGTCACTTTTCACTTTCCACCTTGGTTCTGGTACCAGCACAGATTTACAAGGGAATGCAGTCAGTGGATAGCGGCTTTTGCAAACACAGAAAGGAAGTATAAATCAAAGTAAACCAATCCTAACAGTTGTAGAAATGGACTTGACTTCTGACAATGAAATGAAATTGAAAAAAAATTCTCTTCCAAGCCAAATGGTTTGAGCAGCCCTAGCAGGCAGATAAACAGCTGCTGACCTGTTGCCCACTGTTTTGCACCCAATGGCTGATGGTCCTGGTGAGCTGCTTTGGCTGTTGTTCCTCATGGGCACCGAGGGCCACCCAGCCTGTACTCCTGGTGTCAGAGCCAGTATTCAGCATAGTTGCACTGGGCTGTGCTGATCGGGATCCAGCTCTCTTGACTTCAGCCCCGACAGCAGTGTGTCTGAGCTGAGCTGGTGCTGCAGGACATAATGGGAAGAAGTGGCCTCCTGGCACACTCATTGTCCCACCTGCCATAAAAGCCCTTGCTGGAATGGAGCAGAGCATCCTCTGGAAATTGGCTGCAGGGAGGACAGGACAGCTCACAAAGATGACAGACTTAATTCCAAGGCAGCCAAATGTCAGGGAGCAGAGTTTCTCTCTGTATTTAGTAGTTTTTGTGTGTCCCAAGAGAAGAGCTGGGAAAGGGATCTTGGGATCCCAATGTGAGAGGTGCAAGATGCATCCTGCGGCAGAGGGCTGAGAGATGCCTGCATTTTCATGGCAACGACTGTAGGTGAAAGAGATGAAGAGGAGTGGGACAATGGAGAAACGCTGGCTAACAAGGAGTGATATCGATCTCCTTTACTGCCTGCTCCCATCAGCTGGAATGGGGAAAGCAACTGCTCAATGTCACTGTGTAAGAAAAGCCTCCTCTGAGTATTAGTTTCAGCTCATCCAAAAGAGCCTGATGTTAAATATAAATCACAAAGAGGATTGGAATAAAACATGTATGTGTCTTTACCTTCTGCAGCCAAAAACTGGGACTTTGGAACCAAATGCTTCAAGTTCAGACACAGAACTTCATGTCTACCTTCACCATAATACTTCTATATCGAGCCAGCATTTCCAATCCAGAAGTGACGGCTCTGTGCAATCTTTATTTTTGGTAGGACTGAAATTTGGAAAGATGAAACAAAATCACGTGGCTTTGCCAGACAGCTGACAATCAAAAATAAAATCTGTGTTTCCATGGGGAAAAAGGAGAATTTTTAGCAAGTGTATTAAGGTTTGCAAATCTCAAGCCTCTGTTTCTCTTCCCTTACAAAGACATGTAATTGCAGAGAGGATCTGGAGGAGTTGCAGCCACTTTAGATGCGTGATTTGTAAGTAGAAACCAGTTTGTATTTCACTTTTTGGAACTGATGGTGAAGGGGCATGGTTTGATGGTTTCTAATGCAGTGTTTTCCAGGTACGTTGTATAACTTTTTTTCTTCCAAACCTCTTGAGTGGTCCGTAATGAGCAATTATAAAAGGCTAATCTCATTAAAAGGAAAATCTCCTCATTCATTTAATTCTTAAATCTCTTTCTGTTGGGAGGGGAATATTTAAATGAGCTTCCTCCCATTATAAAGTTACTTCATGGTCTGTTTTTCATCATAGTTAAATCAGAACAGGGGCATGAGGTGCTTTTACTTTAATCTGTTTTTAATCTGATTTTCCTTAAATGAAGTTGGATCATTTCTGGTGCAGAGTCCTAGAAACCAGGGAGACAGTGACCAGCAAGAGGTCATTTATTCTGCTCCATGGTCCCAATAGGGACCCTAAAGATTCATTAATGGTCATTGCAGTCATAAAAAAAAATCCTGTTCATGTTATCCATTGGCCAATAAATCATAGAATCATAGAATGTCAGGGCTTGAAAGGGACCTCTAGAGATCATCTAGTCCAACCCCCCCTGCCAGAGCAGGATCCCCTAGGGCAGCCACACAGGAACGCCTCCAGGGGGGTTTTGAAAGTCTGCAGAGAAGGAGACTCCACAACCTCTCTGGGCAGCCTGTGCCAGAGCTCCGTCACCCTCATAGTAAAGAAGTTTCTCCTCATGTTGAGGTGGAACTTCCGATGTTCTAATGTATATCCATTATTCGTTGTCCTACTACTGGGCACCATCAAAAAGAGACTGGTACCTTCCTCTTGACACCCACTCGTCAAATATTTGTACATATTAATAAGATCCCCTCTCAGCCTTCTCTTTTCAAGACTAAATGGTCCCAGTTCTCTCAGTCTGTCTTCAGAGGAGAGATGTTCAAGTCCCTTGATCATCCTCGTAGCTCTTCGCTGGACTCTCTCCAGTAGGTCCCTGTCTCTCCTGAACTGGGGAGCCCAAAACTGGACACAGTGTTCCAGGTGTGGTCTCACCAGGGAAGAGTAAAGGGAGAAGAGAACTTCCCTAGACCTGCTGGACACTTTTATTAATGCACCCCAGGATCCCATTGGCCCTCTTGGCCACAAGGGCACGTTGCTATCCCAGGGACAACTCACTGTCCACGAGGACTCCAAGGTCTTTCTCCATGGGCCTGCTTTCCAGCAGGGTGATCCCTAATCTGTACTGGTGCCTGGTGTTATTCCTCCCCAGATGCAGGACTCTACACTTGTCCTCACAAGGTTCCCCTTTGCCCAGCTCTCCAGCCTGCCCAGATCTCGTTGGATGGCAGCTCAGCCTTCCAGTGTGTCAGCCACTACCCCCAGTTTTGTATCACCAGCGAACTTGCTGAGGGTGCACTCTATCCCCTTATCCAGCTCATTGGTGAAGATATTGAACAAAACTGGACCCAGCACTGATCCCTGGGGAACACCACTGGCCACAGGCTCCAGCTTGACTCTGTGCCGCTGATCACAACCCTCTGACTCTGTTGTTGAGCCAGTTAACGATCGACGTCACAGTCCAATCATCTATCCTACATTTCTTGAGTTTTCCTATGGGGATGTTATGGGGAACAGTATCAAAAGCCTTACTGAAGTCAAGGTGTATGATATTCACTGACCTCCCTTTATCCACCCATTTGGTCACACCTTCATAGAAGGGTATCAGATTAGTCAGAAATACTTCATAATATTTAATGAGACTCTATTTAAAGATGAGAGGGATGAGAGCCTAGTGTAGAAGCAGGACCCCAGGGCTGGCATGGGGAGGGCTGCCAGTGGGAAAGAATGCTGTCTGAACATCACGATGGGGCTAGAGAGAGGCACCTGGAGCTGTAGCAGCATTTTGGGGTCCCCCAGAAGCCACAATTGGGAATGGGGATGTTGGAAAGCAATGGAGAGGACAGCAGCATCCTGACACCACACGAGAGGTGGTTACGGGTGTTATCTGAGCTGCGCACTCCAATGGCTGCCAGCCTGCATGCCCGGATAGTGCTTCATTGTCTGAGCCAGATTTGTCATCGAGCCTTTCTTATGCTGCCCTACCATCCCTTATCAGCTGTCCCCCTGCCTCCCTCCTCGCCAGTGCTTCCGGGAGACAAGGCTGTGCCTTCACAGCCGCCCCCTCCTCTCCCCAGGGCAGAACTCAACCTCTTTAGCCCCTAGGCAGGGGAAGGCAGAGCTCAACAGGACAAAAAAAAAAAATCGCAGTAATAAAGTAACAAACCACTCCAGGAGAAGGAGAGTAGCTGGAACTACTTTTAATTCAGAGATAAGATACCAGCCCAAATGCCAATATGCTAATGTGGCTCCTTCAGCAATGTGCACTGCCAGTATCTCTATCCAGCTTGTTCCACATCTGTGATAACCTGTCTCTCTTCAGCACCAGAGATACATATTTTGGTTAGAAATTAGGACAAATCATGCCAATGTTTCAACGTGAATGATTAAAAAAGGCCGACATCCCCTTACATGTCCTCTTTCCATATTCCCACCACCCCTTTCCTTCTGAGCTTACCACCACATTGTGTTTGGAAGTGACTCCACGTTTTTTGGGTTTGATCCTTGCCTTTCACCCCGTCAACTCTTCAACTTTCCAAAGGGAAATTATCAGAGTTTGACCTGGAGGGATGGAAGATGTTTTACTAAGGAAACGGAAAAAGGAATAGAAGGTTTGTTCAAAAAGCGAAACTTCAGCATGGTTGTTTAAAATGGTCCAAAGCAAAACGCAGGGTTAGGACACCATCCAGAAATGGCCAGCATCAAAACTGGGATCTGAGCCAGAGCATCATGAATGGTTTCTGTGGCAATGAGCCAGGGCTGATTGGGAGCAGGGTGCTGGGTGTAGCTGTCCTCCCCTCGTGAAGGACCCAGCGCTCCCAGCACAGCAAGCCTTGGCTCCATTGAATGTGTAGGTTTTATTCAAAGCTTGAACCCTGAGAGCAAGGTTTTAGCCTGACTGCCTTTTCCTTTCTTACTTTTACTTCATGTCTTAGGCTATTCTTCCTTTCTGCAGTGAGAGATGGTCTGTGGATGCTCTGTCCTCGTCCCTGTAGGAAGAGAGGAGAGTTGTGCAGAGGCCAGGTTCAATCGTTATTGTGTCTGAAAGCATTCGTAGACAGTCAATCCTGTCTCTCAAGAAATTAAATGTTTCCTCTCCAGTTTATCTCCCTCGACTCCAGCAGCCCAGATTGCTAATTGGCAGCAGCCTCTTTCCTCACCTGAACAATTCTTTCTCATACACTGATTGTTCTCCTTAAATTCAGTCATGACAGAAGTGGAAATCCGTTTTTATGCTACATTTTCCATTTTTCCAGAAGAAAACCCTTTCCTGTAGTTGAAGTGAGTCCTGTTTTTAAACCTGCAGACAGATCTCTTTCTGTCCTTGGGCTTGATTGATTTAAACTTTAGGTGAGTAGTTCTTGATTGCAGGACAAGGCTGGCTGAAGAGTTATGTTTTCTAGGAATCATCACAGAGACCATAATAAATAAACACAAAATACAATAAAACTGAGGAATTGTTATGAAACAGTGTATTCTTATTAGGAGATCTTCCAGTTATATTTTCATTTTGGTATCAACAGGGAGCTGTTATTAATGAAACAGTAACCTTAATCAAAAAATAACTGCCGTAAAATAGACCTTTTCCTTCTACAGATCAACTCCTTGTGTATAATCTGGAGGCCCAGATGCTGACTTTAGTTAAAGAAGAAAACATTGGAAAATGGTTTGGTTTCTTTTCCTCTTTTTCACTTTAACAAAAATCCTCAACCCACCACATAAACATGTACATAAAGAGAAATTACATGGAAAACTGCAGAGAACATTTTAAGTAAAGATTACTCAATACTATAAAAGGTCTGACCAAAACTGTAAATGTAACTTCCATTTTTGAATAGAAAGAAGTGCTTTATTTGTGGGGAATATTGCAACTTTCTAAGAGAGTCTAACGGTAATTAATTTCGCTACCTGACTCCCAGCAAAGTGTTCTTGCTGGGAAACTCTACTGTGCTTGGAAAAGACAAAGCCCTCTAGGCTTGCCCAGTCTGACTCCCACTGGCACAGGCAACAGGTCCCTGGGCAAACCCTTCTCCAGCTGTCCAAATCAAGGTAGGGGTATTGCATAGTCTATCCTATTCCCAAAACCCTCTGGGATGGAGAGGGGTGGGTGGGTGGGTGGATGGTTGGATGGATGGATGGATGGATGGATCGATGAATGGATGGAGGGATGGATGGATCTGCCTGGCCGGTGATGTTCCAGCTACATGTTGGCATGACAGCTATAGGGCAGCTCCTCATTTTCAGTCACCAGAAATGTCCAGCAGCCAGTCTAGCCTTGCCCCAAAGCCAGACCCTCCGTTGAACTCCAGCCCAAACATCTCCAGCAGGATAAGAGCTACATTTAAAGAGAAATCTTTGCTCCTCTCCTGCTCAGGGCTACTGGGACCAGAGGTGTGCCTGGAAGAATGTCATGCTGGTGAGATAATGCTGGAGCAGCAGGACCAGGATGGCAGAACTAATCCTACCTGTCAGTTCTCCCTAATCCTGAGGCTGCAGGAACAGCTGGGGCTGCTGTTGCTTACACTCCTTTCTTCTGAGAGCAAGAGTGCTTACAAAGTTGTGTATTTTTTTCCAAGTGTAAAGCTTTCTGGCTGCTATTTTTGCTGCACTGCCTGATCTACTCCCGTGGCATGACGATATTCCTGTTCTTTCCTTTACAGCCTCTTCCCTGACAGGGTACACAGTGCCTTGCAAATATCCATAGCTACGAGCTTGCCTTCTCCTTTTGTTAGGAAGGGAAACTGAGGCAAGGGAAAGGGCTGTCACTCAGCCACTGTTACTCAGGGAAAGTAGGAGACCTCAGAAGCTTAGCTGTGAGTTCAGTGCTTTAGCAGCAAGGCTGTTCTTCCCCTCTGAACTGGGCCACTTTAAGTTGCCTCCGCGGTTTATTATGTACAGGATTTTCGTCAGACGTGCAAAGTAAATTAGCACCGTATTCACAGCCATAATCACCTACCAATGATCTCATACATGTGACACAAAGGGAAAGGATCTGCATGGGATTCTGTTCTGCAAGTATAATCCGCCCATAGCCTCCTTGTTAATTAGCTCCTCTCAAGCATCCAATCTGTGGCAATTATAGCAATCAAAAATGCATTCAGCCCCCCCACCCCTCCTGCTCCCCATCAGCACCTGACAAGCCGGCAGGCATATTATCCCAAACCCCGGCAAGCACACGCTGATAGGACACGAACCTCTCTGCCGCCTGACTCAGGATTCATCATCCACAATACCAGCCCCAGCACAAGGCCGTGCATACCAGGAATTATTAAAGAAAAAAAAAAAAGAAAGAAAGAAAGAAAAGAAGACAGAAAGAGGCAGATTTCAATTTTCTCCCATACTTTTGGGAGCCCATAGAAAACTGAGTGAAAGACACCACTTAGCCCCTTGGGTTCAATTGGCATCATCTTCTTCCTTTTTTTGCTGATGCCAATGGAAAAGTGAATCTCTCTCTTGTTTGTAACATTGCCTGATTGAAAGCCCACATCATGCTGAGAGGCCCAGGTGGGATGAATGCCGGGGTGAGGGATGCATTGTGCCGTCCTCCTCGCTCGCAGAGGAGCGCTTTGTGAGAGCAGTGGCGAAACGGCGCCAGGGGATTCAAGCAGCCCTATGCAGAGCCTCACTACAAAGGTCTGTCAGCTAAATGCAGCTCCTTCTTCCTCCCACTGCTTCCCAGTGCTTCTTACGCCAAGATCTCTGTGGCGTGTGTGCAAGAGCAGCTACTGGTGGGGACTCCAGTTTGAAGACAACCCTACGGGCACCCCGTGCTCCCCCTGGAATCGATAGCAGCCTACTTCTCAGGGAAAACCCTCTGATTTGCACGAGTACCTACTACCTCAGTAACCCTAAAGGAAAATTTGCTCCTTAGCCTCCTGAGTGGATATTTTCTTTGCTGTCCAAGCGTGCTGATGAAACGGCATCCTAAGGCTGCTTAAGGGAATCTCTGGACTCGGCATCCATCCTGTCTGGGCTTGGGTTGGACCTCCTTCCTGGGAAAGCTGTGAAAGTAGGGCTCTCAGCCTGGTGCTCCAGCCTGCTAATGCAAAGGGTCAGAAGCCCAACTGGTTATGCTGCTCCGGGTCCTGTAGGCTGAGTGATGCTGCCAGGCTTTTAGCTCTGAAGTGTTGAGATAAGTCAGCCAAGGTGAGAGATGGTTCAATAAAGTACGGACTGAGTTCAGGAGAGCCCCCAGATAGCTGCCATGTCTACAATTATTTGCCTTTTGATCTCCTTCAAGGTCCTCATAAGGAGGGAGTTATCGCTGTTATTCTCAGACACAACATGCCCTTCAGACGCACTTGAACTCCTCTGCTGTGCCTTGCCTTGAAAATAAATGTCAGACAACTCCCACATTGCCTACACAGAGCAGAGGCAGGTTTATGAGGGGCAAACTGCAGAGAATCAGAGACAGGGAGAGCACCTGCATAATGAACTTTTCCCCAGGTATTTGCACAACTATATCATGCAGATATTTGTACATCACAGCACTTTCCGCTTGGCTCAAGCCTGTGCAAAGCACACATGGGGCCAACTCTGCTCTTCAGGCTTCACCAAAGGGTGAAGGCTTGGTGTGGGCATCCCTTTCTCTTGCCTTTCTACTTTTCCAGCCTATTTGTCTCTGACCGCTGGACTTGTCACAAAGCCATCCTTACCACAGGTCCAGCTGCCTCCAAGCTGTGCCTGATCTCCAGCAAGCAGGCCAGTGCCAAGCAGAGAATTAAGAGCCAGATACTGTCTTCAGCCATCTGCCACCCGCAGTGCCATTTCCCTTTGGTTGCCCAATAAATAAAGACCCTGCACCAGTAGCTTCGTCACTTGAGGGGATTCACATTGCAGATGAGCATTGTAGGGAGGGTTTCTCAGTCATGAAGTGACTTCCCAGCACAGCACAATTACCTCAAATCTCCTGCTTAAGTCCATCTGTTTACGGGTTTAGGGGCGACGGATTCCTTCGAGCACAAAACCTATTTGCTCTTTCCTCTTCTCCCACACAGTTGCAATGGGTGGAGAGAACAAACTCACATCCAGAGGTGTGAACCCCTGAGGGCTGAAGGTTGGTGGGTTGGAAACCTATCTGCTTGCATCCTCCCTGAGGGGAATGCTGAGCCAGGGTCAAGGGATGCTGCTGCACAGAGGTGTAGGGACCTCTGCGGAGGATCCAAGCCTACTCATCAGTATGGAAATGGCTGGAGAATGTGAACTAACTAGTAAATATATGGAAATAATGGGAATATTAGCTGAATTAGCCAAGCTGTTATTCAGCTTCCCTTTTTCTTTCCTGCTTTCTTTCCTTCCCAAGCCAAAAAAGCTGGTTTACATTCTAATCGCTTTAATTACTTCACGAAAATGTGAGCGGATGGGGAAGCGCTGCCACCAACAATGCTTTAATGGTCGACTGAACGCAATTTGAATTAATTTGGCTGAGATGGCTATTAGTGCTAATACTCCAGGGCCTGTCTCACTGGTGGTGTTGTAACTCCTCCTGCCCCTGACGGATTGGCGGCTTCCAGGCCCTTGCTCGGTTGCCCACCCGCCGAGGGACCTCAAGGAGAGCCAGGAATTGCCCTGTCTCCTTATTGTCTCCTTCAGTCCTGACTTTATTTCGCTTGGTTATGTGTGCCCTTATTTTGGACATGACTTAGAGCTGTCTTTGAGCCTGTATCATGCCACGGAACCATCTTGCCTGTGCCTCCGTCTCTCACGATCCCACTCTCTGGCATCCAGAAAGGTGCAAAATCTGCCTAAAATGCATCCCTGTCTGGCTGCGTCTGTGTGTGTGTCTCTGTGTGTGTCTGTGTGTATTTTCTGTTGTTGGCTGAGCTCCAGCTGCTGCATTTCCGTGGAGCAAATAACAGGGTCCCCCTCCTCTGTGTAGTCTTTCAGGTCACAACATTTGTGGGGACTTTATCTCTCCAGGATCTTTGTCCCTCTGAAAAACATGGTCTGGAAATGACCTGAAGGTTTTAAAGCTTCAGGGCTGGCAGCCCTCTGGACAGCACAGCACTCCCACATTCGGGAGGTCCATATGAATCTTGTCTCTTTGGGAGGCCATGGGACAAGCAGCAGGTCTGGCAGCACCATGGCAGCAACTCCACATCTGAGGGCTGAAACTAGTTGTCCTTTTCCATACCACGAGATCCCCTTTTCTACAGCCCCATGATGGACTCAAATCCCAGCAGA
>NW_009731190.1:37771-49058 GCF_000703405.1 Apaloderma vittatum | reverse complement strand
GGCTTTCTCCCCCCCCCCTGCCTGTGTGTCCAGCTGAGGGTCAGGCCATGAGTGCCAGCTTGCAGGCAAGCCTTAAAGGCAAGATTCACCAGCACAGCCGTTTTGGCAATAGGTGACATACTGATCTGAGCAGGAGGTGGTTTGACCACGATATTGCACCTTCTCCTATTAGCACCTTTCAGGGTTGTGTCTGCAGCAGGTCACCCGGATCAGCTGCAAGGAACAGGAGCTGTCACCGGTTCTTTATTCCCTCCCCATCCCTGGCACATCCCCTCTAGCCCCGCTCTGCTCTCAGGGCTGCTATGACAGGTGAGGTATATATAGATGCCTTAGTCTCTCTTGCCCCTGCTTTGCACCCACCTGCCATCACATTTAGCTTGGCCCCTACCACTGCTGCAACAGCCAGAGAGAGGGATCTGGCAGAGTGTTAATAAAGAGCCTGAAGGAGAAGGAAATTAAAATCATCTTCTGTCTTGTGTCCGCTCCTCTACCCCCACTGTGCTCCCTCCTCCCCTGTCTCACACACAGACTCTGCTTCTCATTGCAAGCACTCTCTCCTGGGATGGATTTGCTTTGATCCATCTGCAACCAAATCCTCCCAAATGCCATCAGCTTCACTGACTTACAAATCTGTCATGCTGCAATGGGCTGAGAAGCCTGCCACTGCTTTGGATTTCATGTCCCTTTCCTGAACTTCAGGTGGAAAGAGCCAGCACTGGGACCATCTGAACCTCCGTGGGAGACGGGTATTGCTTATCCTCTCCTGCATTATCTCAAGTGGCTTTTGTCTGTTTTGTGCTGGGCAGGAGGTAGGAAAAACGGTGCTGAGGCTGGAGACGCTGGTGAGACTTGCCCTGGTGGGAGCCAAGGGGTACTGAAGTTGCTCCTTTGGGAGCCTCTGCTGGGTAGTTTCGAGGCTGGGGCATCACCCTGGATGCTCAATCATATTTATCTTCAGGCAATGCTTTCTCAGACCCTTTGGCCACCTGGCCCAGCCTGTCATCTCCATCTGGCTCCACTCTCTTCCCCTGCATCTGCAGTGGCCAGGCCATTAGCAGTGACTCCAGCTGCTCCATAACCACAGATGGGTCTCACCCAGCAACTGAGGGCTGCTATCCCCCTCACCATTTGCCCTGTCATGAAAATTTGATTTCAGCCCAAGAACATTCAACTGAGACACCTTTCTGCCTCGACACTGCTGTCAATGGGAAACAGCAGTGGTTGTCCTAACTAGCATGGACTCTTTTTCCTGAAGAAGTGCCCTAAATTTTCACTTTTCTACTGCCCCCTTCTCCCACCCATCGATTAAAGCTGTTATCCTTGCCTGGCTGTCAGGCTGTCCTGGGGCAGCCTGGCAAGGATGGGTATCCTTGAAGGGCTGCACAGCCTTGTTCAGCTCTAGCATCCCCAGCAAGGGATGAGGTCCCTGGGACAAGCTGAATTGATACAACATCTTTGCAGCACCAGGGATCAGTGTTTTAAAAATTCCATACTCTGAGGAGAGCAGTAGGTCCATACCAGGATCTTTGGATGCCCCAGTGTTTGGCACCTTCACGGACTCCAGCCTAAAACCTGAGGCCAGGCAGGTTGCAGGCTGCAGGAAAAGGGAGTCTGGTTCCAGCCTCACAACTGGATGGACCAAAATACAAAGAGAACAATCAAACATTAATATTCATCCTTGAGTGCTGGTGATGGACTGATTACAGTCTGCAAGGAAGATATCAGACTGCTCACGGCAGGAATGGCTTTCTGAGGTATAAAAGAGATTACTGTAAATCTGAAATACAGAAATGTTTTCTTGGCTCCAAGAAGAAAAGCTTCTTTATTTGTGGAGTTAATTTGCATTTACTGTGGTTTGCATTAAAGTTACCCGTTTCCTTTCATTCAAGGGACTTCTCTTTTGTTCACATGAAAGCAAGCAGATTAACCATCTGCAATGCACGTGTTTCTCCTGCTAATTGCTTCTGGGATGTTCCACTTTTCACACCCCAGAACAACTTCCCAAAGACTGAGCCAAAGTCACCACGACTTGCCGACAAGACTACCTAGGAGGGGAGGCTCTGCCACTGCAGCATGAAAATACTGAGAAACACAGGCACGGATGGGCACTGAGCGTTGGTCCAGTGCTCAATTCTGCTAGCATCCTCTATGTTACAAGAGCAATCAAAGGCTGCGCCTGTCAGACATCGCTTCCCTGCTAGCCCTGTCAGCATCCTGCAGGCAGATCACAGGGGAACATCAGGTGGCTTTGAAAGGAGCTCCTGACTTCTTGGGTGCATACACAGCACGTCACAAAGAGCGGCAGTTCCTCTGGCATCCCTGCCTGGCCTGCTAATGAGAACTCCTTTGATTCAGCATCCACCTTTGCCCTTGGTGGTATGTAGCAGGGCTTTTAATAACATTATCAAGTGGGCTCTGTGGTGCAAAGTGCTGTACGTAATAAAAGGGACTTCTTGCTCTAAAACATTGACAGTCTGAAAAAACTATACAAAAGACAGAACCTGAAAACCCAGGGAAATGAAGACCCAACTTTAGAAAGGTATTTAAATACCTCAGGCACTCACCAATGTTAAGAAACTCCCCCAAGGCCACAGCAAAACTGGCACAGCTCCCAGTTGGGTATCCTATCAACAAAAGGGGCATTTTTTCCTTTTCTGATCAATGCTTGGGAAAAACTGAGCAAGGAAATGTCTCATCACAGTACCTGATCCGTGGGAACAGAGCTTTGCACCTTGCTCCTGGGTCTAAGTGGTCCTCTGGAAATGTCTCACTCCCTTCAACTGCACCTGCAATTGCTGGTAGCTGATATTTTTGCAGGTACAAATCCTGGTCTATCTCTGCATCCAGAACGCTCAGTCCCTAGATATGACAGGGTTCAAGGATGTATGAGGTATGGATGCATGAGGTATGGATGAGGTTCAAGGTTGCATGAGGTATCGCTGTGCCTTGCTCCTTGGACAGAGCACCAGCTGCCTTTGGTCTGGGAGGGACCCCACAGCCAATCTCCCTGCTGTCCGTTTTCAGTGGGCCTGTTCATCTGTGCACCAGCTAGCAAATATCCTACAGACCCCACTCAGACATTCAGCTTAGGGGACACCTGGTCATGTTTCTCCCAAGGAAGGTTTAGCTTTCTGGGATTCAACGCCAAGATTTATACATGTTTTAGCTAAGTAGTGCTAATTGCCAATCATTAAAGCATGTTAAAATAAGAGCAAGTGATGCAGTTAAACAAAGGCTTTCAAAGGAACTGAAGTTTGTAAGCTGAGGAAACTCTTCTCCTGTCCTCCATTTCAAGTGAAACTGTATATTTTTATGCTAGTAAAAAAAATGAGGATTTCTGCCTCCTTCTGTGGGGCTGAAGAGCCACAGCTTCTTAGTCTCAAACGAAGAAAAACAACAGTCATAGGGACTAGAGCATCATAGATCCCTGAAACACAGTGGTACCAATTTCACACCCAGTGTCATTAAATCCTTTCTAAGAAAGGACTGCATCTCTCATCTGAGAAGCCAGGGATGAAGGTTTCATCTAAAGCTCCACTTTGCCTTTGCACGAGGGGATTCGTAATGAACAAAAGCTTCCAATAATCCTTCTCATCTTAATAAAAGGATAAGACAAAGTTACAAGCAGTCTGGAGAAAATCTAGTTAGGCTTCAAATTTGGATAGGCAGCTTAGGACAGGCAGATTAAACGGTTTGATGGATGTAAGTATTTGTTCCTTCCCAAACTGTTTTGTGGGCAGAGGACAGGAATGGAGGTTCTTAGATGCTCCTGGCACTCCGCTGGGAAGAGCCGTCCAAATTCCTTGATTTCCTCCTTCCTGGTTCAAACCCTTGGCTGGCACAGACTGGCTTTTCCCCTCTGATGGCAGGGGAACCCAGCCAAGTCAAGCCTGCCGAGCGCCTGGCTCAGTTTCTGAACTCCACCACTGAGGATAAGCGTGCCGGGAGAGTCTTCAGTGAATGAGCCTGTGTGCTCAAGAGAGACCATCTGGTTTTGCTGGAAGCACTGCAGATTAAAGGTCTCCTAATGGTATTTAATTTGGATTCCATGAGACCTCCAGCAGAGAGCTAACAAAGGATCAAAAATGTATTTTTTAAAAACATCTCCACTGAGAGGTAGCAAAGCTGCTGAAGCTTTAGTTGATATAAATGTGTAAACACTGCTCAGCAAGCTCCTAAGCGCAGACTTGGTTCATGCATGCCGAGCAAAAGCCAGCAAACAGCTCTTGAGCTTTTTGTTTCATCTCGAGGCTTTCCAGAGGGTTATGGTGATGAGATGGGTGCTGGAGTGTGCTGCCAGGACTGCAGGCTGCTGGCAGGAATTGTCCTTTGCCTGGAGTACAGTGACAGAGTAGGCATGTTCTTGACTGAATCTTTGTGTGTTTAGACCAGACAAAGAAGAAATCCCAATGTGTTTCTAGGGAAGGACCTGAGTACCTCTTTGTAGGTGCTCAGTATCCTGCAGATCAAGGGTTAGACTGGTGATAAGTGGGTTTGACATATATGTATATAAAATATATTTGTATTTGTATTTATAAAGCATCTATCACCATATTGATAAACATTCTTTGGAACCACTCTCGATGGCAGAGGTTAAGAATAGGAATCAGCCTGACAGTACCTCAGCACTTCTATTTCCAACCAATTCAAAACCAGAAAAATTAAAAAAAAGAAAGCCACAAGAGTTTGCTGCCAGCCTGCTTGGCTGGTGTTTAATACTTCTGTGCCATCAGGATTGGAAGAAGACCTATGGGATCACCTCTGCTTTTAGACAATGTGTCTGTGAGTCTTTCACCCGGCTGGATCCCAGTCACCTTCACAAGAAGATTGCAACCGCTTGTTTTGTGCAGCATATACCTGATTTCTCACTGTCTTTCTGAGTGAAGTCCTCCCTTGTTCCATATATACTGCAATCAAGGAGCCATTCCTGGGATTCCTCGAGTGGTGTTGGACCATCAGGCTGTGTAACTCTGGATTTCACCCCAGAGAAACCCCCTGGCAGGTCGCAGTCCTACAGAATGTATCGAGGTTTTGCTGCTGTCACTCCAGCCCTTGCCAGCAATAAGTTTTCCTGCTGTAGTGGTGAGTGCAGTACAACCTACGCTGAGTCCTCTACCACAACGGTGCCATAAATCCTCATCTCACTACTCCAATTATCGCGCTCAGTGCACGTCTCACTTCAGAATCCCACCAGACAACTTCACTTAAATTCTACTAGCGACACAGTTGTTAAGAGCAGTCTGGTCACCCTAATTCACTTAATAATTTGACATGGGCATTTTTTCACCTTTTTTATGCCCATACGGGGAGGTGATTATAATCAGGGAAGTGACTTGGTTCAAATGACATAATTGGTTTTCATATTTATTCCCCCTCACTGATCTCAGTTCAAATGTGCTCAGCTCACAAGTCAAAAGGATGATTTCTTCTAATTATCAGTTCTGCAGAGCTCATCCTGGGCTCTGCAAATCCAGCTGTATCCTTTGTGCCTCTACCATGCTGTCACCAAGAATAAAGTGTTTGCAATCAGGATGCAGTCAGTCATGTTTTGTTGCTAATGTGCAAGGCAGAACGGAAGCTCATTTACCCCTCAGCCCTGCTACTGACTCTGTTGACTCAAGAGTAGAAAGATGCATGTTTCCAGCTGGGACATGACTGCAGGAGAGAAATGCAGGGGGTCGTGCAGGGGGAACAACGCAAGAGGGATGTCCCAGGCTGCAGGAACAGCAGATGAGGTGAGGCTGACGAAAGGCATGGTGGATGAAATCACTCATGAGGCAGTCTTCTTGCGCAAAGGAGTGGAAGGGCCATGTCCCCCTGCTTGAAAGCTCCAGGCTCTGTGGGCTGGGAGTGTTACAGCAGGATTCTACAGCCTTTGCTGATTCTTCCTGCAGTCAGGAGTCTGGGTCACACGGTCTTATTTATAGGTCTGTGACACAGTTCCAGAGCTGAAACTGTGTTTGGATCAATTGACATTCAAGCAATCTCTGCCATTGATGCCATGACCCTCATCACTGTGTTCTCTGCTAATTGAGTTCCTTCTGAACTTTCAGACCTTAATTTTGTAGGCTAAGACCAAATCACGGCTCTTGGCGAGGACCTGGAGTTGAGCTACTCTTACTATGGAAGGGGGAGAGGACACATGAAGGAAAGAGCCAGGAGATCATGGCTTTTTCTCTCTACAAATGCAATTTCAAAAAGAAATTCAGAAAGACTGCACCAAAGCGAAATACTGTGGGTGTGGTGAAACTGGCCACGTAGCCATCAACTGCAGCAAGATCAGTCAAGTCAACTGCTATTGCTGCAGTGAGTCGAGGCACCTTGCAGGAGAGTGTAATGGGTGAAGCTGCTTCTTCCCTATGGATGGAACCACCACGGGCTCATTCTGACCCATCTCGTACCAGCAGCTGCAATCTGTCTGACTCCGCAGTGTTGCTCCTGACAAAAGAAGCGGTGGGTCCACAGCTCTTACGCCACTTTCTATCAGTGTGTTGGCGTAGCAACAACTTAATTTGCTTGTGCACAGAGCTGGCCCTGCTAATGGGTTTGATAGACAGCTCATCAAAGTCCAGGGCTCAAATGGGCCTTTGCTCAGGACCTCTATTTAGTGTATCCATCTGTTGCGTGGATGACACAGATGGCAAAAGCTATATTTCAGCAAGACCTCTGCACATCTCATCTCCTGGCAGTCTAGGGGGTGAGCTGATGGCAGGGCAAAGGGGAGAAGCACTAAGTGCTGGAAGGCTTTGTGGACAAGCAGAGAAAAGTAACCAAGGATCAAGCAGCTGGGGCTGGAAGCAGATCATGCAATGAGTCACGCGTTTTTAACAAAATGGCTTCTAGCTGGAACAGACAGTCGAGGAGCACGGTGCCTTCTCTAACTCCCAGTGCTTTCTGACCCAAGCCGCAGGTCCTGCTACAGCACAAGCCCTGTGAAAGATAAGTGGGCTCAGCACAGAGCAGCTGTGTGAAATCCTGCAGGCTGTGGTGGGGGGTACGGGGCACCAGCATCCCATCTCTGGAGCCTGTCAGCTCTGAATTTCCCCAAGCAAACCCACTGCAATTTCAGATGTTTGGTGACATAGTTGCTACCTCTTCTCCCCTCTCCCTGTGCCATCTGAGAGTGGGTTTGTTTTCTGAGATGGCTCCAGCATCTCAGAGGATGTTGGGGTGTTGTATGGGGTGGGGTGTGGACGAGATGCTCTGTGGACTCCTCTGCATCATGTGGCTGCCCTGGGGCTGCGATTGCCAGGGATGTGGCTTGAAGACTCTTTTCTTCTCTTTCAGTCTTGTATGCCTAATTCCTCTGAAATAATCCCAAAAGGTCAGTCAAACATTTCCATAATAAGGACTGTTCTGAATAAGCGGTTTCTGTCTCTGCCTCATCTGTAGGCTTTTCTTAAGACAGCAAGTAGCTACTTTTGAAAGTAAGAACAAAAACCCAAAGAAATCAAACTGAATTTATTTCCTTTAAGCTGTTGTAGAAAATTTTAATTACGATGATGAGTTTGTCATGCTTTATGTTTCTTTCAGTGCTTCTGCTTGGAGGGAATGGATAAATTCTACTTACATTTAAAGTATGTACAATTTTGTACACTTATGTATGTATATACACATACGTATATATATGTTGTTAAGCTTTTTTTTATCTTACCTACAGCCCTTTTGGAGAAAGCTTTTATTAGTCTTGCAGATGTGTAAGAGAATTACACCACTATGCTTGATGCATGATGCAGTAGTTCTGCACCTGAATTAAAGATAAGGGGAATAATTCCCCCAGCTCTACTAATATTTTTCCCAGCAGGAAAAATAATATTCATCCTCTCCTCCAGACTGGTCACTTTGTGCAGTGTTGTAAAATATCAGTCACACATCAAAAATCAAAAAATCCCCCCAAAATGAAGGACTGCTTTTCTCTGAGTTGAAACAAAAAGGATTAACACAGAATACAAATGCAAAGCTGATAGATAATGACATTTCTTTCTAAAGCTCCCATTACTTTCAGATTACCAATCACCTGATGGACAAGTTCACCCCAAGTTAAAGGAGCAGGTGATCCTGTTTGTTTACCCCTTTGGCATGATGAAGATTTGTGAAATCTTTTCCCATTTCTCTGAGTTTGAGACCGACAAAGCAGACAGTCACAGTGAGTTCAGAGCGGATGTTACCAAGAGCTTTTAAATATCTTGTTTCTGAGGATCTGGCTTATTTTGCTATTTAGTGAATCCATCCATCCATGCATCCATCCATCCATGCATCCATCCATCCTTCCATCTGTATTGAACCTCACAGTTATCTATGCACTGATGTACAAAAACTATGTCTGCACAAACCCACCCATCCACCTTCACATTTATCTCTGCCCTTCTAGGGGTGCATTGGGTGGGTTTGATGTGCACAAGCACCAGCACTCAGATGTGCCCATTACTGTAACCCCTCAAAAAAAAAGCACTTATTTGTCCCATCCTAGGCCTGAATCATGTCATCAGTAATGGCTGTGCGGGGATTGGATCTGATCCTTGGCCCAGGTATCAAAGATTTGCCCTGTCCCCCAAGAGCTGATACACAGCTCAGATTGCAATGAAGCTCTCATTAACTCACATTAATCAGAAGCCTTTTAAAGTCTGTTTTTTTCACCAGTTTTTTTTATCATTTCTCCTTGCAGTACTTCAGGCTCTGCAACTCAGGCTCAGCAGTTGCAAAGGGACCCAAGGAAACTTGTTTAGGGCTTGTTACTTCCACAAGGTCCTTCCTAGAAGAACCTAGGCAGGAAGCTGGGCTTGTCCAACCCTGTGGTGACATGTTGGCCCTCTGGGTACCCTGCGTCGTGCCTGCGCCATTCTTGCAGGAGATTGAGAGTCACTCAGGCTCCAAAACTCAGAGCACAGGTGTGCTGGGATTGGTAGCGCAGTGGGAGCTCCCAGAGTGGGACCTCCTGGTGATCTTTTCATCAGCAGTTTTGACATCACTCATCCCAAGGTCACCTTTCTGATAAAGCAAACACAAAAGCCTCTGAACAGGCTACTGTGTCCCTGCATGGCAGGAGCCATCATGCTGTGAAGGAAAGCAGTGCCCTGGGATTTTCGCATTGAGGCATGTGGTTTGGAGTCAGGTGCCAGCAGAGAATTTTGGAGGGCTGGCGCAGCAGGCAGAGGGGGCATGGCAGAGCCAGGAGTTGCCATCCTGCGTTTTCCCTCTACCCCTGCACATTTCACATGTCCTGCTCCCACCTCATCTTGCTGCTACTCTGTTCAAGCCAAATTGATAGGAGGCAGATAGACACCTTTCTGCTCCCTTCTCTAGGTGGAGAATGATGCTGCTCCCATCCCCACCAGCTCCTGTGTGGGAGGAAGAAGTAGGCTGGGTGGCAGAAGATGGGGAAGAGGATGACATGCAAGAGAGGAGGAAGGAGCTGGGACAGCTGGATCATGGATCACAGCCACAGAGGAGGGATGGGAATCTACACCCATTCAGAGGAACCAGCTCAGGAAGAAAAATGCTGCAAAAAGTGCCAGGGGAAGCTTTTGCAGTTGCCCAAGACAGAGAACTCTGCCCTGTGTCACTGCCATAGCACCTCCCTTGCAAAGCCAGCCCCCTTCTCCTTCTCAAGGGCTTAAAAGGCTCCCAGAACAGCACTAACCTTGCATGATCAAGGCTTGGCTCCACCATCTGCACCTGGACCCTCCATTCTGCCCCTGCTAATGCTCGGCAGCTGGCAATCCTTATCAACAGCAGAAGCTGGCAGGGTTCTGCAGAATGAAACTATAGATTTTCCCTTCTATGAGTGGCAGCAGCTCAAGCTATGCAGACTCCTAGCAGCTTTGTGGTGAGCAAGCTTGCTAAAAGGACCTGCTGAAGAGCAAGCCTCCTTTTTCCATGGGTGCTCAGCTTTGGTGTTTTGCTGCGTGGGAGAATGGAGAGCCTCAGGGCAATGGAGAGCCCAACTCATGTCCAGGCTGATCTGAGAGTCTTGGTGGTGTGGTTGGACATACTGGTTGCAAACTTCCGTGGCCTCATTGAGGTGACCCCATGTCCACTTTAGCTGTGACAGTGGTCAAGGTACAAAGTCTCCTGGCTGTCCTCAGTACTGAGACAGGAGTGGGACCCTGGAGAGCCTCCACTGGCTGGTGTGCACCTCCAGTAGCCTTCAACCTCCCAGGCCAATTAAAATCTTCTTCAAGTGATATCTCTCCTCTCCAGACCCCTCTGGGGAACTTGCACACCTCATTAGTGTAATTGGGAGATGTTTCCACCGTGGCAGAGCCCACCCAGCCAGTGAACTACCACGACTTTTGAGGGAGACGGTCCTGTAACTTGAGACATGGCAGGGTGAAGGGCCCATCAGCTTTGACATCTCACAGAGACCTTCCATAATCACTCCTTGTAGGGTTCAGTAAAAAATGCAACAGGTTTTTTTAATAGCATCTGTTGTTTCTGTGAAGCCTATGTTGAAACACGTCTGCCCCTGCAGCTCCACTCACTTCATAAATGCTTGCCACAGTGTCTAGGTGCCCAAAAGTTGTCTGCAGCTTTGAAAACTCCCCAATTTATCTTCAGGGACCAGCAGGTAATTATCTAACTGCCATGTCACAGATAGGGAAACTGAGGCAGAAAGCAGTGAATTACAGCATATGTTCTCCACTCTGCCCCTGGAGGGGTGTGGGATTAGCAAAAACAAATGTAAGGACTCCTTCTTCAAAAATAGTCCTTCCAAAGCTGTTTCCAGAGAGCCAGAGGCAGGGAAAAGTGCTTTCATGGTCTGGATTTCCTAAGGTGTCCCTTTCTCCTGGGATGGTCTGGCTGTGGCTGGCTACATTCTACAGGATACTCTGCCCCATCAAAAGGCCATATGCTCAGTATGGCAGTAAGCCCTTCCTGGTTTCCACCTTGATAGAGCAGCTGTAACCAAATAACATTACCACTTTCCTGCATTTTTTCTACCTGCAAGGACTATGTCTGCTGCCTAATGCTACAGACACAGGCTGGGACCAAGTAAATTCAGTGACAATGTAAGGACAGAAGGTTTTGAGAGAACCTGGCTCAATAAAAAACAAATTTGCATGGCATTTAAGAGGTCTTCTGCCTCCTCTAAGTATTGGCTTCAAACTGATATAGAGCAGAACTTGTATGGCAGGATTCTCCTCTTCCTGTCTTAAAAGTATTATGAAAGATTAGTGCCTGCTGTCATCATGGTTTGCAGGCATGTTATTGTTATTAATTATGGTTATTACTGCAGCGCAGATTTACGCAGCATCTGGCCGACAGGCTGCCTACAGAACCCGGGCTG
>NW_009731190.1:0-37630 GCF_000703405.1 Apaloderma vittatum | reverse complement strand
CCCGGCCTGCCAGCAAACACGTCTGCAAAGGTGGGAGATTGGAGAGAGCATGGGGAAAGGAGAAGCCCGTTTGGAGGAGGGCAGCCCTGTCGGGGTGTCAGGCAAAGCTGGGAGTAACACAGGAAAGGGTTTTCCTGAGTGTTTCCGAGCAATGGCTTTAGCTCTGGAAGTTTGGCAGAGACCTGCCCTTTCATCAGTCTGGAATGCTTGGGAACGCTGGAGGGCTTTTATGTGGCATTTTTGGAGGTGGGGGAAGACTTTGGTATTTTTAGAGGCTCCTTCATCTCTCCTCTGTGTCTCTTTATTTCCTCTGTTTGAAGGAAGGTGGAGAGAGGAAAGGGGAAAAGGAAACACTCCACATGGAAACAGGAGGGCTTGAAATCTTGCTGGAAAGCAAAGAAGAAATGTCCCTTGGTGGCCCTTCCCTGGGGGAAGAATGAAAGGAGATGTGGTGAAATCAAAGTATTTGTGGAAATGAAAGTTCCAAGTAAATACTGTGAGGGAGGGAGACTGTGAATATTTAAGTAATTCTCCTTAGTTGCACCAACAGCAGCTCAACCGGGGGGGGGGGGGGGGGCTGCCACCTCTCGGAGCCCTGTGACACGGGACCCCCGTATGCCCCACGGCAAGCAATTAATCCCAGGGAACTAATCAGCGCTGCTGCAGAGATGCTCCCTGCTCCACGAGAGTTTCTGTTTTTGCCATGGCTTACAGCCTTCACTGCTCTAATGGGAATGGCCGGGTGTTAATGAGCATCCCCAGATGGGATGTCTTGCCTGGCTGCGCTTGACAGCGGGATGTGCGAGCCCCAGCCTTGTCACCCCCAGAGACTGCTGAGGGGCCTCAGTGGGGCCTCGTGTGTGACTCGGACGGGAGATCAACAAAGTCATTCACTTCATCCAGAAAGGGGAGAAGATTATTTGCTGAGAACACTGCTGAAAGAGGAGGAAAGAGCAGACCATGATGGCAGCATCATGCTACAAAGGTAGCATCCTTTTGTAGGAAGAGTCCGTGTGGATCCTTGCACAAAAATCTGCAGTCCTGGGAGAGCGGGCTTAGCAGTTACAATGCTTTTGGCAGCACGTAATTCTACCAGGCAATTTCTTGATTAGAACAAGGCTTCTTGTTTTACGCAGCAGCTGAAAAAGCTTTCTTTCTGAGAGGATTTCTTGGCACTGAGCATCACAGGTCCATGTACTTGGGGCGCTGCTGTCCTGTCCCAGACATTGGGGCGGGGGATGTGGGGGGAAGGAGGCAAGAACCCAAGGAACCCCGAAGGATGAGCAGGCTGTGCCCTGAGACCGATGCATCAACAGCTCTGTACTGGCATGGGCACAGAGTCTGCGAGACTCAGGCCTCACCTTTTCAGGTGATTAGGTGCTCCTCAAATTTGCCAAATTGGCGTGGAGCTGGTGGATAGCAGAGGCAGGAGAGAGCAGACTGTGTTGCTGAGTTCTCAACAGCCTGGAAACGCGGCTGCAGTTCAAGAGCCTATTAAAGAGCTGAGACATACACAGACTTTATTAACCACATGTCAGAAAGCACTTTCTACAGTAAATCCTACTTAATAGCCATATGCTAGGAGAGAATTAAATGCTTTTTAGCTCTCAGACAGTTATGTAAACTTGAGAGAGGAAAAAAAATAACAAATATCAACAGAAGAGCTTTCAGTACATACCAGTTATTAATGTATTTATCTAGGCCATTTATTTATTGAAAATATTTTTTTTTTCTGGGAGAGTCCTATTAAGTCTGACAGCTTAATCAACACCCAATGGGAAAAATGCCATTTTATAAAGTAGTTAAACTCCCATTGATTTCTATATAAGCTCCATTTTTTATTTTGTATTTTTTCCTAGCCATCACAGTCTGTTTGACAGACTCGTTAACAAGATATTAAACTGCCCCACTCTCTTTTTGAAGACAATAAATTGCTATGGAGAAAGATGCTGTTTTCTTAACAGATGCCTTTCACAGTGTAAACATCTCTTGACTGATAAGCAGAGAGGGAAGCAGTGCGCAAACTAGCCTTTTCATGCTAAATAAATGACAGGACTGGAAAACTGGCACTGAAATCAATGCTGTTTTTCTCTGCGAAGAGCGCTGCACTGAAGGACGGGGTGGTTTAGGAGATGGATAATGCGATACAGTGCTTTTTGCTTGGTTGTGGTTTGCCATGTTAATCCATCCTGGCTGTGGAGGAGAGGAGCTTTGCAGCTGCCTGGAGACTTGTGCAGGGATGTGGCTGGTGAGGGCTGTGCTGTGGGGCTGGATGGCCCCATCTTGCTCTAGCATGGGCCCCGTCAGCGCAGTCCTTCCCTCATCAGGTGCCTTCACCTGGGTGACAGGCACAGCGCGGCTTGCAGCAGGAGCTGGCTGACCTGCAGCTCGGAGGGGCGGTGGGACACGGGGTTGGTGGTCCACAGGCCAAAGGGAGCCCATGATGCTACATCCTTAGGCAGAAAGGAACCCCTGCCAGCCACAGCACTGTCTGGATGCGGGCGTTTGCCAGGGTGTGCAGGGTTAGGTGATGGCAGTGCTCTGCTAGTAGGTGGGTGAGAAACCCACTCCTCTGCGTGGAGGAGGAGGAGGAGGAGGATGTGAGCTACGGTGTTCATTAGCAAGGGCAAGAGCCAACATGCCAGCACTGAGCAGTACTTTCTGGACATCCTTTCCAGGAGGGATGGGGAGGAGACACCCGCAGGTGTCTCTGCAGGGGTACCAGTTGTGGCTCAGCACTATCTGAATCATTTCAATTGCTCTCCGAGGTCTCTGCATGACAGGCCTTTTAGGTTGGGTCCCTCCTTTGACAGCAGCAGCTCATGAGATATCATTCCTGCAGTCAATCCCACTGGTATGAGTTATCTCTGGTGGGCTGGGGCTTGGCCAAGCCACCTGCAAGTTCAAGGCTCCCAGCGCACCCGCATCTTTACACTGAGAGCTGCTGAGCTGTATTGGTGACTCTTCCTTTTCAGCTATAAATAAAAGGGCTGAATTTTTGCTTTAAAGCTGAGATTCTGCCAGACAGCACAGCAGCTCTGAGAGGCATGGTTGTGGGTCTGGCTGCGGCTGCAGGGCATGGGCAGGCTGCTCAGGGCAGCTTCATCCCTGGCCTAAAGAGATGGTCCTGGCTGCTGTCACACCCACAGTGTTTGATGCTGGTGTAGCAGTGGAATGTCATAACTTGTGATGTCCCCCAAAACCTGTTGTGCTCTCAGGGACAAGAGCTGGTCATGCCAGCAAGGCCCTGGTGACCATCATGCTGGGGCAGCAAGGGGAAAATGACAGTTAAGATTTTGTGCATTTAACTTTAAAGTTTATATTTGACCCTGCTCAGGGTCCTTTTCTTATAACCACCACATCCAGGTCTTTTCCTGTGGGTGCTTTCCCCACATCCCTACGCACTGCTTCACTCAGTCAAAAAGTTCCTGGCTTTCCTGGCACCCCCTTTCTCCTCCCCTCTCTTCCTCCCACCCCCCCTCCAACCAGCCCTCCCCATCCAGCACATTCCCAGCTCACAGCACTGCATTAATGCTCCTTTTTATTGCATGCTCTTAATGACGCATCTGCAGATACTTCCCCTCTCTAACTGAGCAAATTCTTGCTGGGATGGAAATTTTAAAATGAGAGTCAGATTGTTTCCACATCGCAGGGCACAGCCAGGCTTTAAATACAACAAAATTCCTGAAATCTGTTACCCTGTCACCTAAGCATTTAAATAATTAACTACAGAATCATCCCACAGGCCTGGCTAGGAAGGCAAGAGTGTTTGCATTCTAATTGATCACTAAATGCAAAGCAAACAGCTTACGGATCTGTCAATAATTACTTTAGAAGAGACAGCCGTGGTCACTAAAATGAACTTAATCTACTCAAAGACTCAGCAGCACTTACAGGTGTAAGCACCAGTTCTGGCTGTTCACTCTAACGACTTTATTATTTCAGTGTCATTAGCCCTGTTCCTCTCTCAGATTTGCTAATGGGCACACACATAACCAGCCTTTGCTACTGAATCATTCTCCCACTCCTTTATTTATTCCTTTCACTCTGTGGGGGCTGCAATTGCTTTCTATATCTATGCACATACACATATGGATGTTTTCCTTTTTTTTAATTAGAACTGGAAGGACAATTTTCTTGCTGAAGGTGGCAATCAGAAAGGAGCACGGTTCATTTCTAAGGGGCTCCCGCCTCCAGATTCCCAGCACATGCTGTGCATCCTGGGCTCCCTTACATAAAGACACATCAGAGCAAGGAAATGAGCCTGGCTGCTATTTAACTGTTAGGAAGCTATCGCAGATCTTCTCTAGGAGTCTGGGATGCTGAAACAAAGCTAGGGCATCTTCTGAGTGTGTGGCTTCCTGAATCCATCAAGCCCTGGCTCCTGGTCCCTCCCTGCACCTCTCTTGGCTAAACCAGCCCCTGGCACTCTTGCTCTCTCTCCACTGTCCCCCTCCTTTCCCGGTGCCCTGAAGCTCCCACACCATCTCGGCTTCACAACACTGCTCTGCTTGTGCTGAAAACCTTGGATGTGTTCAGGGAGACAGCTGCCTCTGCTCGGCTCCCCGTGCCTCCCCCCCATGGAGACCTCCACTGCGTCGGGGGCTTGCTAAGCCTCCGTTAATGAGGATGGGTGTAAGGGACTCTGAAGTTCCCTTTGTAAAAATCTCCCTGGGACTGACCTAAATCCATCTCAGAACTCCAGAGGTGGTTGTTTTTCAGGATTTTCCTTGAAATGACTTGTCAGCAGCTGCATTCTCACTAGTCCCAGGTGGGAGATGGCTGCAGAGTGGGTGGGGGAGCGAGCAGTGATAATTTGGGGCTTTCCAGATGGTCCTTGAGCGCAAGAAGAGTGGAGGTGAATAAAAGGAGGTGTCAGAGGACAGGGAGCTTTACAGACTCACTGAGCTCTGCTGGGCACCAACAACGCCCCTCACTGGGCACTCTGCAACTGAGTTTGGGGCAGCACTGATTTAAGTTTTATTTCACAGGCATTAAGAGTACCTGTTACTCCTGTTAGCTGACACATCAACAGCCTGTCCCTGTGTGCAGTGATAGCCCTTAGGAAAGCTCTTCTGGAGAAGTTTGGTTTGGGAAGCAGCAAGAACTGTTCATCGCAACATATATCTGCAGTGGAAAGCTTCTCCAGCCCTGGCTCTCTGCAAATTGCCACCCTTCAGAAGGAAAAGTGTAAATACATGCTGCTGCACATCCCAGGCAGTGAGTTTCAAGAGGAGAAGCTCTGCCTCCTCTGCACAAACACCCCGGAGGAGACCCAAGGGACAGCGGTGACAGGGCAGAGCCATGGGGTGTGGCTGTGTGCTGGTTTGCACACCTGAGCCCTGGAACAGCCCGCGGCCCTGGCGATGCCCAAGGCTGGGCTTTGGTGCTCTCCTCTGCCTTGGGCTTTCTGTGGGACTCAAGGTAGGACGCCATGGCTTGAGGAATACTGAATTCCCAACAGATCTAGCCAGAAGTAGCCTTAGAGACTCTGGGGGTGGTCTTGCTCAGTTTCTCAGCAAGGTAGCATGAATGGGAGGGGATCACTTCTCTCTCTCTTTCTTTATTCCAGGGTGAGGAGTACAGGGACCCTGCTGCTGCTCCCACTCAAAGTTTCTCTGCACCTCATGGCCAGGCAGACATGTCCCCGTTTCTCCTTGTCTGCTGGGACAGGGGCTCTTCCAGCCACCCGTGCACTTCTGCAGCACATGACACTCCCCAGGCCATGCAGGGCAGAGAGAGGAAGCACACTGCACGATGGCTTTTAAAAGCATTAGTATTTCTTCATTCAGCAATGGGCCAAACGTGCCTGCTTTCAACTCAAAACCCTTGCTTAGTCCAAAATCTAGCAGGACAGAAGCCCAGACTCACCCTTTTCAAAGCCAGTCAGCTAAAAGATCAGAGGAGAGTTTCCCTGCAGGCATCCCAGCAGTGCCTGGAGGTGGCGGTGATGTTTCTTTGAATAATTTTGAAGTCACCCAGCTCAGGGTGCAGCCAGCCCTGACTCTGCCATCCCCAGCCCTTCTGAGGATGAAGCAATGATGGGTGCTGCTGCTTTTAACCCGGAGCACATAGCTTCTCGCCAGGAGTGTGAAGAAGTGCCTCATAGGTGGATTATTTGCTTTGGTATTAAGCTTGAATAAACAGGCAGAGGACACTGGGTGAGGGATGGAGGGCACCGAGCACAGAAACACACTAATGAATGTAGCATCCTTGAGTATGTGAAGGAAGGGAAAGCAGTCAGAGCTGTCTGTGTGGGAGGCCTCAGCACTGACAATACACTAATCAGCACAGCCTCTGCCTCAGCGCTGCTATTGCTCACGCATTAGTTGAGTTGTTATCATAAACCTCTCCCTTAGCCTACCCCTGAGGTGATTCTGGATCACAAAGAAAAGCAACCCTTAGTCATCTCCAGAGCATGAGATGGCCTGTGAATAAGGAGGGACTGGGGAGCCCTGTTCTGCTCCCGCACCCACTGGCTGCTCCAAAACTGCAGCCTGATGGAGCCCAACTTCTTTTTCCAAGTTATGTGGTGCAAATATTTATTCAGCCACTCTGTTCAGGGAATCTTCCTTTTTGGGAGATGGAAGTAATTTTAAAAAAAATCACATCCACTTCCTCTGTTTTGTGGGGTGCAGGGATGATGATAGGATCACAGAATCCCAGTATCACAGAATCACAGAATGTTAGGGGCTGGAAGGGACCTCAGAAGATCAGCCCCCTTGCCAGAGCACGATCACCTAGAGCAGGTCACACAGGAACCCATCCAGGCAGGTTTTGAGTGTCAAGACATTAAGGTTTCTGGTCCTTCTCCTCACTACTTTTGTGCCACACTATACAGATGTCTGTTCCATCATGACTCCATTGGTGTGAAATGGGTTTATATAAATGATGTCCGTGCCACTGTCACAAGGTCCACTGTCATCCGTGGTCAGCAATGTCCCAACCCCTTTTTCTCTTGTGCCCACCAGGTCCCCTGGGTTACAGCCTTTTTCTCTGCTTTGTTGCATTAATCAGTGAGGTAGGAACAAGCCTGGGCTATTCGGCTATGCCTTTCCTGAAGTAACACAGAATAAATAACTCCCTTGGGCAGTCTTTGGGAGAGCTCCCTGGAAAATGGAAAAGACTGAAAACAGCTTTTTTAACAATCCCTACCAAGGCTCCGCCACCAGCCTCTTTGACTTTGTGATTTATTTCTTTTCAGGAGTGAGCTAGACCGTGAAATCACTTTGAAGTTTTGCTCCTGAGATGAAACATCAGGAAAGTATTAATACAACCATTTTTTTTGGTGCGTGATAGAGGAAAAAAAGAAAACCAAGGCAGAAATAAGAAGAGCTCCTGCAGAGTTGTTTACTCTAGATTAAACTGTCCCACACTCTCTGGATCTTAACAGCTTTAGCTAAGGAACAGCCTGAAAATGATTAGTTTATAAGGTGACAAATATCACTTGCAGGCAAGAGGCAATTCAACCGTTTGGCTGAGGGAAGAGACTGTAAACAGGTTGTTTCATGACATGAGCAATATATTTACCTTCAAGTTGGGAGTAAAATTCAGAGCTCCGCACACGTCGAGGTCTGGTGTCAGACCCAGAGATTTCTGGCCACGGCTTTGCCGGTCTTGCCAATAGTCTTTTACCATCTGATGGCCATTCACAGCTCTTCATGGCCTGAAGGTCACATACTCCCCCTGAGAACTGCCACAAGGAGTCAAAAGGCTTCAGGCTTGTTCTGGGAGGATTTTCAGAGGGAAGGCACAGCCGTGCTGCCTGTTCTGGGAAGGAATCAGCAAATGCTGGTGGCTGGGTGGGAGCTGAAGCCACTTCCTGGGTGCAGCCAGAGTTACCTGTCTCACAAGTCACCCCCAGAAAGCCAGATCATCTCTCAGGACTAATGACATTAATTGTGCCTGGATGAAAGCAGACACACGCCGCTTAATTTATTCTTCCTGTATTGCAGTTGATTGCTTGTTATTCTATTACCCCCCCCACTGGATAGATCTCGTTCTCAATTATTACACTGATGACCTGCCTTTGCTGCTAATGTGACACTCTTGTTTCCTCTTCGCTACTACAACCTCTGAAATAACATAATGCATCAGCTTCGTGTAGCGGCACACGGGGCCGGGCGTTGCGCTGCTCCCATGAGCCGATGCCAAATGATGAGACATGATCCTTCTGCGATTTTGGTTTAATGAAACATTTTGTGAGCTGGAGTTGTCTCTGGTGCTGTCCCCAGGCCCCATGTTTCGACTAGGCACCAGAGGCTTGAGAATTATTGATCTGGGTAAGTCAGGGAGCTGTGAACAAGGTTGTTCCCTCCAGCAGAAGGGGTGTTCTTGCAGGAGAGATACAAGGACATTGGCTCACTCCTTGTATCTACTGCAGCCTTCCCATGTGTCTTCATGGTAAAATATGCTGTGGCTCAACTAAGATAATAATTTGAGGTAGGCTGAGGACCAGGACGTGGGACATCTTTGTAGCCTAGCCAATCAGACAATGGGGTGCAATACTGACCAGGACTTGAGCTGCCTTCTTCCTGATCCTGTTGATTTGGAAAATCACTCCTTTGTCCCTGCAGCTGTGACATGATACCTTTTGTGTAGTACGACGGGAGCACCAGTGTGTCACCCAGAAACCCCAGTTTCAACTTTCGGTATGGTCTGGCCAAGCCCAGCAGGGGAGGGGGTAACAAACATGCAGACTGAATGGGACCCTGGAGGAGGCACATTTGCAGAGTAAAAGATGTGTTAGTGGTTCACTTTCAGAGGACACTCTTCTTGACCTGCCGACTGAGCAATTCGGGTCCAGAGTGGTTTTCTCTCTCCTTGTGCTCTCTGAAGAGATTTGTCTGTCATCTCCCTTGCACCCCCTGTGTTGCCATGCCCACGCAGCAGAAAGAACATTCCAGAAATTGCTTGCTTCTCCCAGAATTGTGCTTGGCACTGTTTAGATCAGACGCATATGGAAGGATGAGAGACTGGTCCTCTGTAGAAGGGTGCAAGGTTGCTCCACCTGTGCTCCAAGCAGACCCATGCTCCCTCTCCCCGGCCTGAGCGACACCTGGTTGCTCCCTAATACAGTATGTGAAGGGCCTGGGTGGTTTTCCCTTCCTCATTGCCTCCTTCAGCAGTGATGTATTTCAAAATTAGAGGTTTTTTTTCTACCAGTTGTAGAGAAAACCCCTTCCCCAAGGCAGCAATTCTCTGACTCAGTTACTTTGTTTACATCCCTGGCTGCAAAAAGGCTTTCAGAAGCCTGGCTTCAACTTGTTTCCTTCTAACAATGTCTCAAAAATGACTGGTTTGAAGGAGGTTCCTGAAGCATACTCCATCTCTAGGACTCAGCTGTGCTTGTTTGCTCTCTGCGAAAGGCAGCGCTTCGGTTGGTTTTAGGGAGCTGTGATCATCGTAGGGTGATTGGACAGAACCTGTACAGGAGTGGGGAATGGCTGCTTCCCCGCACTGGAAAACATAAATACAGATTATCCTCAATACTCAGCCTCTGAATGGCAGTTAAAAGCTGTGCTGGGGCAGGTCCTTCCAAACCATGGCCAAAACCCATTAACTGAGCCTCCTTCTACTGCCGCCAGCATTTTATCTGCTCCATGAATTCACGATCAAGGGCTCGATCTTGCCCTTCGGTGATAACGGCCTGTCTGGCTGCTCAGCCCCTGGGGGGCATCCCGGCTGCTCTTCCAAACTTTCTCCCGTGGACCAGCCGATAAAACATCCCTGGCTCTAACAACTGATCGCGGAGATGTTTTATTGTCCTTTCACATAATGTTCTAGTTTCTCGTAAGTGCAGGAAGATGCAGCCTCCAGTTCTGCGTGGTACAGAAGTGCCATTAGGGCAGTCGGCGCGAGCGCTGAGCAGCAGGCAATTTAGAATGATAGTGCGCTAAAACAGTTGAGCAACCCACTGTCAATTCAAAACCTTTCTGGCAGCAATCTCTTCGCTTTGGAAATTTCTGTTTTAACAGACCTATAAAGGAATGGGTTAGTAGAGATAAATTGGATGGCAACTTGGCCTAATATGTCAGCAAGGCTAGATGATGGCTCTGTGATGCTGTGTAATGCTTGGTAATCCTGTCAGGTGTTTCTCCCAGGTCCTGAAAGAGGCTTTTGTGGGTTCTGCCCAGAGAATGGGGGCTAGAGGGGAGCAGTCAGTGGCCTGTGCTGAGCTTCGTGGTGGTGGTTTGAGGCTGTTTTGCACCCAGGTACTGCCGCATCCTTTGACAGCTATGCCACCCGCCTGGACCCCAACCCTCTCCATGAGGGGAGAGGGGGTCAGCCAGAGCACAAGGAGGACTTCAGGCTTGGCGCCATCTCCAACTTGCTCCCTGGAGTTGCTGTTCCTCCTCCCTGGCTGCCTGTGAAGCTGAGGGAGGACCCCCTGTGAATTGATCCTGTTTGAAGTCTCGAGAAGCAAGCGAGACCTCCAGCGTGGGCGAACCCGCCTCAGCGCTTCTGCAATTCCCTGTGATCCTCACCCTCCTCTCTGATCTTGTCCAGATGCCACCACCACTTGTTAAATACAGCAGATTTTTGCATCCTTGCATCCAGCTGTTTAGCATCATCGGGCTTCGATGTGAAGAGCTTCACAGTGGAGGGTATCTGTGAGCACGTTCCTTTCTGCCAGTAAATATAGATCTTTTTGCTTTTAAATCCTGACTATATGAACTCCATTCTATTTACCCCATTGCCCACAGGCAAATTGTAAAATTATAGCCCTGTACTTTGGTTGGGAGGCTGTGCTTTGAGCAGCCTCTGCAGCTCAGAAACTCCTATTAACGCTATGCTCTGAAGGGGAGGGTTGGGGACCAGGGAGCCTCTGATTACTCAAGATAAAATGATGGGAAATACTCCAAGAGGAATATACTGAAAAAGCTCCCCAGTCTATTAACCACTGAGTTTGGGGTGTGTACTGAAGCCACCCAGTTTAAACCTTATTTGCCACTCTAGAGGATTTTGCTCACTTTACTCATTTAATCTACTTACTTCTGCAGGCAGACAGATAGATGGACAGGGACTGAACCCTCTCTCACTCCTCACTGTGATATCTGCTGACTTCCCTCTGCCTGACACCATCATTTAGTGGCCTCTGCCTGCATTTCTTGAAGGTGTTCAAAGTTGTTCTTTGATAGATAAATGCTCCTGCAGTTTAAACTGCCAAATCTGAAATAGTCCTGGCTGGAGCAGGGATTAAGCAGCAAACCCTTATTTATTTTCTTCTTGGTGCTCAAAACAGACCATTCCTGACATTCTTGTGAAGCACTGCCTGTCCTGCCCCTGGCTCATGCTCTGCAAAGGGGCATTTCTGACACCAACCCACCTGTGGAATCAAGAGAGGATCACCTAGCTGAGCAAGGGGGTGCCCTGGGGAATGGCTGGGGATCACAGGAAATACGGGAAATATAAAGCCCTCATCTGCCCACAAAATTTCCTGTCACTGCACTTCTCATCTACTTGCTCTAAGAGCACTTGTGTATCTGGATGGAAACATCCTTGGGCATAGTTATTTTATTAATATGCTGGGTTTTAGCAAACACTAAGCTGTGCTCACTGTACCTCTGGAGATGTTTTGGAAACCACCTAGAGACAATCTGACCTCTGACTCTGCTCAGAACGGGAATCCCTAGAAAAATCTATGAAAGGTGGTATCTGGAGTCCAAACAGGCAGGTAATGGAGTCTTCAGAGCTAATAACTTCATGCCCTTTTGTTGACTGGCAGCTTCAAAATTGAATATCTCTGGTTGTTGCTCTTGGGAGCAGAGCTTCCTGTGGCTGTTTCTCAGCAAACAGTGATTAAACTGCGGCTTTATGCTGTCAGGGAAAAAAAGAAACAACAAAAAAAAAGAAGGAAAAAAAGTAGCTTTTTAAACAAGCTCTTGGAATATGCCCTCCAGCTTGCCCTCCTCACCTTCAGAAAGTGAACACCAGCCTCCTTCTTCCAAATACTGAGGTTCACTTAAAAATTGCCAGACTGAACTGTTACTTTGTTTGTGTTTTATTTCAAACACAGCTGGGAAAATTGTTTATCTTTTTGATTTTGCCACTGTTCTTATTTTTCCAGCTTGACTGTGACCTGCACTGCCAAAGAGAACAGAGACGGGGTACCTGGAGCCCTGGCCACACAGGGCACAGACATGGGAATCCCTCATTACCCAGGCAGAACTCTCTTCTATCTCGTTCCTGCTCTCTTGGTTACTCAGAGACTCTGCACTGCAACTGCGAGCTGCCTTGTCAGACCTCAGAGGGTGCCAAGGTATAGTAGGGCCATGGGGTATCGCTCTGGGCAAACCAAGTTACTGTCTGAACAAGTACATCATGTGCCCAAATTTGCCTGCTGAGCAACTCTTCTGCAAGGAGCTTTGGGAAATAAGACACCTGTGCATGCCATAAATGAGCAATCACATTTTTTTGTTTGGTTTGCTATCCCTTGACTTTTTTTCCTCTTCTTTTCTTCATTTTCACTGAGAGGTGCTCAGGACCAGACATGACTGCAATGGATGTGACACAGGAGTCACCTACAACCAGCGCATCCCCATGCTGAGGCTCTGGAGCTGGCACTGGCTGTGAGGTTGAAGCAGATGCTGATAACAATAAACGCTGAGATTAAACCCAGAAGAATCAGTCATCCTTCTGCCCTTCAAATAAAGCCCATTCCTGTTGAACGGGGGCTCATTATTGCAGCATCGTGAGAGGAGGGATGTTGCCATATAGCTAATGTGATGATTTCAGGTACAGTCGCTGATGCCTGATTAAACATCTCTGGAATCAGGCAGACTGCTTGGATTGAACGGGCCATTATTCTATCTTGCTAATAGCAGACTCACAGAAGCATGTTATAATTAAAACCAGGAGAAATGTCATCGCTAAACTTTGATGAGAAGAGCTTCTGGCTTTGTGCACATCCAGGCATGTCGGGTGAAACGCAGATGACAAATTCTGCAGCATCCTCCATTGTAGGAGCACATTGTAGTTGTGCTGTGTTGGGGGAACTGGGGACATAAAATATAAGGTAATTCCAGAGACTTGAAGGAGTAGACTAGACTTATTGCTATTGCCTGAACTGGTGATAATGCCTTCATTGCCCTCTGTTCAAAGAAGCTGGCACAGGAGGTGCGTGGTGGGACCCTGAGTGCCAAGCCCTGCTGTGAGTTTGGGGGTGCACTTGAGCACTGTGGGCAGCCCTGGTCTCCACACTGATGTAGGATGGAAAGGGTAAGACTGGAGTGATGCAGGATGTTAGTGAGCTGCCTTACGTAGAGACAATAAAAATGATGTCTCTCAGCAGGGAGAGGAGAAGGCTTGAGAGGAACAAAATCATGAAGGTTTTAGGTGAGGTGATTGCTGACTTGCTCACCACATCCCACAGCACATTCACCAAAACTAGCAGGATACCAATTTAAACCAGATACAAGGTGGCAGGTTTTTGCACAGAGGTAGCACATTTCTGAAACATGCTGCCTGGAGGTTGTGGAGGCTGACAGCATTGGCAGCGTCAGTGTGGCCGTTTGTGCAAGAGCTGGTGTTATTGTGACTATCCTTCAGCCTACAAGCAGCACAGAGCACAGCACTACCCCGCGTCTCGGTGCTTGGCAAACTTTCCTTGTTTCTCAGTGTAAGCTATTCAAGTAAAGGCTGTAAAATTCCTAGGGCTGCTTTGCAAGTGGGATATTTGTCATGATCAGCGTGGGGTGTCACTTAAAACCTGATTCATCTGGATCCCCCTGGAATGACATGTTTAATATGAATTATTTTTTATCCTCCAGCAATTTTCTGACTGCTCCTCTCTATAGATCTGTGAGATATAGAAAATGGCATATATCTCCTTTCATGCAGCCAATGTGGAAATTAAATGACTGGCTTCCTCAAGGGACATATTTTCCCCTGAGCAGGAGCCCAGGTAGCAGAGCTGTCAGGCTGCTTCATCTCTTCTGGCTGCAGAGACACAGCGCTGACTGAAGCCCCTTGGGGACACAGGCTGCGTGTGTCCAGCAGCCCAGGTAGCACCCATCTTGTCCCATGCAGCCAGCTTCCACCCCGCTGTACCTGAGGATAGAAACAACTGGTGATGCTCCAGTCCAGTTCCCACATCATGAGGTCCCTGAACCTTTCTGTAAAGGCGAATTCCCCCCAACTGTACAGATCAGGCATAAATAAATGGATTCATGTGCTCATTCCATCCACACCTCCCTGTCCCACCCATCATGGCACCTAGTGCTTTTTCTCTTGGAAGTGCTTCCCATTGTTTCTCTGTCTATTGCCTTCCAGCCCTCGCCCTGGCACAGTAGCATCTCGCAGGTCCCGCTCAGGTTTCCCTGATGAGCTGCAGATGCTGCCCCACCCCCTGAACATCGAGGGGCTGCTGTACCCTGAAGTCCAGCAGAGAAGGCAGCCCCACAGCTGGGGAGTCCCTGGACCATTTGCAGACTGCAGTAGCCATGCACAGAAAAAGCCCTGAGCAGGACCAGGCTTACAGGCTGAGTCTTGAGAAGGACCATTGCTGGCTCCACAGGGCTCGGTGCACACCAGACATGTGTGATAGCAGCAGGTAGTGAGTGTGTCTGAGTCTCTGCATGTGTCCACCCCGTTTGTCTGTCTCTGCAAGCACATATGTTTGCAAACACACGCGTGAGCCTGTGTGTCCAGACTCCTAACCCCATTTGTCTGAGAAGAAACCACTCAAGAGCTCTTTCCAAGTAACATTTCCAATAAAGAAATCTGCGTAAATGGTGCGTAAAGCTTTTATGAATCAAGTCCTTAATCAGAGTGTTGGGTTTCCAAGCACATCCTTCAGGCCTAACAGCCCTTTAATGCATTCATCACATTAAGAGTTAATTTACAACACGCGGTTTGAGAGGGGCTCTTGGCCCTTTGGTAAGGATCTGCCTGAAGTGCAAACCCTGTGTTAACAACTCAAATGTATTCTGCTATCAGGAAAAAAAATTACCCCTGATATTTTCACCCTTCAAGGGAGACTCTGGGCCATGGAACAACATAGCAATGGTGTGACGGGACCACTGCCGTGTTCATGAATTTTAGATGCCTGTGAGAAATGATATATTTTGCTGGACCCTTGCTGGGCTCAATCAATTCCTCCATGGTTGGTGACAATTAAGAGCCAGTATGATTCAAAGAGGATATTTTAGACACTGCTTGACACCAAGGCTCCCATCCCACTAGCTTTGGTCTTGTGTCTACCTCCCAGGACATGTTCCTCCTCTCTCTTTCCCCCAAATAGGGTCAGCATGTTTGACATGCTCCCAGTTTCCAAGAAATAGGCTTTCATGTCCAAAGGTCGCGTGTTTCTGTGCAGAAGTGATAATTATGTTGGAAGGAGAGGAGTTCACTGCCTAACGCCATCTGCTCATGCAGGATACTGGGAAGTCTTGGGGCTGAACTGTGAGTGCGTTTTGGTTTCTGCAGAGTGAGTATCAGAAAGGCAGATCTTACCTCGCTTCTCGCTTTTCTTCCTCTCTTTGTTTTCTAAGGAGATAACATTTTTCAGACCATTTTTCTCTTTTGAAACAGTACTGTTCAGGAGGCAAGCCACAAGTCTGCTAGTGAAAGAAAAAGCCCATGCAAAGCCCTTTGTTAAGCAGCATCCTTCCCGAGGACATCTTGCAGAGCTTTGCAAATCCATCGGGTCACAATAGTAACACGCAAGGAATCCGACCTCCCCAAGTCCTCTTTTGTCTTCTCTCATTGTCCTGGTTTGAGAGCACTAGGAAAAGAGTTTTCTGGGGGCAATCACAATGAGGCAGGAGGGCAGCTGTGCCTACGGGGAGGAGAGGATGGGTCAGGTGACCCAAACGGACTAATCAAGACATTCTTTCCCATGGTGCTCAGTATATAACAGCACAGTGCCTGCTATGCTGGAAATATTGCTATTGCTTGTTTAGCATCTCTTCCTGTACTGCTGGTGTTCCTGCCTCCTGTTTTTGTGCTGCAGAGGAGCACCATGCACTGGTACGGGTTGTCTTCCCCTGCCTCCCTGGGTGGGAGTGGTGTGGTTGCTCCAAGGCTTCATTTTCTGGGTTTTTTTGGGCTGTTGTTGGGACTCTATGCTCATGCTAAGTCCAGTCTAGGACTTCTCTGCTTGGGACCTAGTTGCCATCCAGAGGGCATGGGTTTCATATTAACATATTGTCTTGTATTTTTGAATATATTTATATACTTGTATAACATCTGTCTATAGCATCTTCATTGTGAGTGTTAGTATTATCCTCTTTTTCATTAAACTTGTTCATTACAGCCTTTTTTCAACCTTGAAGTCTCTCTTCCTTGTTCCCTTGTTACCCTCCCCTGGGAGGGTGATCGGGTGATCACTGAGAGCATCTATCAAAGCTTAGTGGCTGGTCTGGCTTTAAACTTCAACATTCCTAGTAACAGATCAAAACCTGAGATGCAGGGGCTGTGAAGGGAGATTACAAAGTCACGCTGCCGGCACTGCAACATTCTTCCCCCCTCCTCAATCCCACCATCCCCCTTTGCCGTACTAGTATTCCCGTGTGGCACAGCTCCCCGTCTCAGCCTGACCTATCCAGCTGTGGGTGTGGGCTCAGCTCTATTCAGGAGAGCCATACAAGGAGAAGGGAGATGACAATCAGCTGTGCCCCTAACAGAGATGGCCAGAAAAGCTGTGTAGTTTTGGATGAAATAAAGGCTATTTTAATTTAAATGAAAATTTTTTTCAAAATATATCAATTTCAGCACAGTATTACCTAGGAAAAAGACTCAAATTATCCTGTATTCATATGCTGGCACTGGATGATTTCAATTTTTCATCTATTTTCATTTAAAAACAAACTTACAATATATAAGATAAATATATATTTCATATAACTTTAAAGGTTGAAGCAGGTGAAACTTGAATCCACTAAAACTAAACTTTTTTATTAAAACAGTTTTTATAAGTTGGGAACACTGGAAAAGTTTAAAACCCTTTTTTTTAATTATTATTTCAGAACTAGAAAAAATAAATAAGGATTTTTGAAATTTTAATGAAAAAAGTGGGGTTTCATCCCCACTCTTCTACTGATGGATTGATGTGAAAACAGGAAATGTGGGTACACATTTCACAGTATCACGGTATGCTAGGGATTGGAAGGGACCTCAAAAGATCATCTAGTCCAACCTAGTCCAATTTCTCCCACGTTTGATTTGGACTGGAGATTTGGATGTACCTCTTTTACAGTAAGAAGCTTTAGTTGTCTGTTACGGGCCTCTGATTGCCCCCAAATTGCTCCACTGTTCCATGAGGTGAATAGATCGGTTAGGCTTTGCCTGGACCCTGCTTAGAACAGCATTTCTCCAGCTGTCTTTTTCTCTGCCTTGGCCTGACTCATTTTAAACAGCTAATGATGATGACACTGTTTTTCCTAGGTGCAGCTTGGCTCAGTCTTCCATGAAAAAAAAAAAATAAATTTCCTTAATATGTAGTTTTCTTCTCAGCCTCTGATCATTCCTCCTGTGGTATCTGTCTTGGTGCCCCTTGCTCAATGGAAAGTCTCTGTCCACGGGTGTCTTCTCAGCATTGCAGAGCCTTGCTCACAACTGAGGAGATCTGCTTTTTCCTCCTTCGTACGAACATCTTGCATAGCTTAATGCCAGCTGCTGAGTTTTTTCTGTGTTTTTAGAAGATGGTGAAAGCTGTACAATTTTATTGAGAAAGCTTCAGATTCCCAGCCCAGGCAAATACTCCACTGACTTTTGCAATGAGAGCAGAGACAAGTTTGCTGCTGCACAACAGGCAGACAAATAATCCTCACACCATTTATCACAAATCTCTTGATCCAGGCTTTGAATTCAGGAGCCTTGTATCATGTAAATACATGTGAAAGCCTATTAGCTCCTTTGATCACATTAACCTGCTGCTGTGCACAATTAGTTTGAAATCTTTGTCTGAAAAGCTTCATATTAGCGTAAGGAGAGTTGCAGGGGAGGGATTCAGCCTGTCAGAAGAAAATTACTTTTGAGAAGATGAAAATTTTGTACAGTTATGTGATTCAAATGCAATTCTTGCTAGTCTAACGTGGAAATGAAGTCCAACTGTATCATAAAGAGCTCTAGTATGCTGCTGAGCCCTCTGCTAGGCTTGTCTCAGGGCAGATACAGTCCCTGGCTGTGGGTGGACACAGCATGATATGATAAATGGTGACAGCAAGAAAGAGAAGACAGTGTTCAATACTTGATATTAAAGAATTTATGATTTAAACAGCCACAATTTTTTTGGCAAATAAGCACAATATTATTCCCATTTTAAAGATCTTATCAGTGGCTGATGTAGAAAAAACACAAAAACCAGATTAAATGCTCAGTATCAGGTCCAGTATCATCTCTTATCCATGAGATGATCACTGCCTCTCTGGAGAGACCAGCTTTGCGTTCTTTGAAAGTGTGTTGATCAACTCATTGGATGGAAGGTTTACTGCAGTTTCACCCTGACTGTTGACCGTATCAATTTTATTGCCTTGAACACCCTTGTCTGGGAGGGATGTCCATTCTGTTTGCTCAGAATGCTGCTTGACATCATCCTTTGAGTAAGCTACTCAGGAAGCTCGCTATCCTTGTGAGATCAGTCTGGCCTCTGCTGGAATCAAATCCTCTCTCCTCTCTCCCACATGGACCATTCACCTGACGATTTATAATTTTCCGCCTCCTCTATTAGGTGAAAGGATCAAGACAATGACAGCGTTGTTTCTCCTATGCAAGGCATGGGATGCTTCTACTCACAGATTTCTGCCACAGCAGAGGTAGCTCAAGGTAGCTGGAGCTGCAGCCTCCCAAAGGAGATGTAAATCCCCAACTGTACAATAGCAGCAATGTCTCTTATCTACAAATACCATGTAAGCAGTAAGATGCTCTATCTGAGCCAGGCACAGCCAGGTTTCCAGTGTAATTAAATGTGAGGATCAGTTATGGGGGGAGGGAAGAAATCTAACCCTGTTCAGTGATGGTATTCCAGAGGGAGCCGGTTAAAATAATCCATGAGGCTAATTAGCCGTGTTATGTTCTTGTTACTTCTGGGTCCCCTGCCTGGTGTCAGATGTTTGATAGTGGCTATTCTCCAGTCACCAGCAAAAGGAAACAAAGAGCATCCTCTACGCTGGAAGAACGTTCATTATACCACGTCTTTGTGCCTGCCTCAGTAAGATTAGCATCTCTGTGCAGCTGCTTGGTCCATCAGTGCTACAAAAACACAGTGGTTCTCCTCATTTCATGTGCCTGGCAGTGCTGATATGCTCTGGTCTTCCTGGTAAAAGCCCACCTCACATTGCTTGAAAAATCTGCTAAGTTCTTTCCCCTGAAGCTCATGCTGGTGTCTTATCCTTCAGCTGACAGTCAGTCTGCACAGCCAGAGCTAAGTGCTTTGTTTTTCAAGAGGGAGACAGAGGCAGAGAAAATAAGCCACATGTCACATATTTTGTATTTGCACACATGCTGATTTAGCTTCTTGCAAAGGTTTAAGCACAGCAGCAAAGACGCCCTTCTGGCTGCTCTAAAGGACCTTGTTGTCGAAGTGACCTGGGTCCTGACATTGCCTCCCTGGGCCCTGGATATGTTTTGTGTGTCAGGGCTGCACTAAGGTGGTTAGAGGAGAAGCTGAGTCCTCTTGCAATCCAAAGTAGAGTTTGAGAAATTCTCACCTGAATATGGCTTCAGGTTTGCATTGGACAGCAAACTGTTGACCTAAAATATCCCACTCAAATATTCTTGTGCACAGAGCTAAACCTTCAGAAGTGAGAGGAGCTGGGCATACAGGAGATGCAATGGTCATCAGTTACTTGGCACCTGGCTCTTTGGGAAGATGTTGGACCTCATCTTAGGCAGAAAACACTTGCATTGCAGGTTAAGCCAAATTTCAGACTTGTTCTTGCCCTTCTAGACACAAATGGAGTGTCACACCAGGCAGGGGAGACAGGCTGCTCCTGCTCATACAGGCAGAGGAGATAGTTCCCCACAGCTGGATGCAATTTCAGCAACTCTGGGATGGGCTTTGGAAAAAGTGTGTTCCTTGGACAATCTGATGAGGGGATGACAATGGGAATAATGATACCATCTGAGATTCTTTCCTAACCGAGCAACCTATAAGCTTTCTGGCACTGTGAGGGACTGTGTACTAAATGAGACAACAGCTAGGCATATCCAGGCTTGTGATAATTTGGGGAATTGTAAAGAAATAAATTATTTGCCCATTGAATAGAGCAAATATAGGAAAAGAGCAGGAAATGTAAATACTTAAGGTTTCTTTTCTCTACTCCCCTGCTAGTAATGGTTCTCTAAGCTGTGATAATTCAAGAGCAGCCCTTTACGTTCACAGCAAACTGAGACGATTTTCTGATTAGCCAAACTTTCAGGTTGCCTCCTGTGAGCTCTGGGGGGAAATCACCCACGTGTTATGCAGCCATGCTTGTCATTTTCACTCTTTCAACTCACCTTGCTGCCTCATTCTCCTTGCCAAAACCATGAAAGGCAGGTGCAGGGTCATACCTGGGCAACATATTCTATGATTCTATGTCCTTTCTCCCAGGAAAATTCCAGCGAGCTGCTTTAACGATTGTAGCAAGGAGTTAAAAATGAAGGAAAGGGAGTTCTGGGACTTGTCCTGAGTGTTGAACTCCTGCAAATGCTACCGCATCAATGCCAGTCTTGGGGCCCACTGCAGCAAAGGGGTCAGGGAGAGGATCTGCTGGTCCTCAAGCAAGGAGGCACCTGGTGAGCTCAGCAATCCCTCTAGCGCCATCAGCTCCTGCAAGGCCACAGAGAACCTTGCCTGTCCAGGTGAAAAATAAAGAAAGCCACTGCCTCATTTGCAGCAGTGACTTCTTTCTCATGGATGCAAATCACTGTAGCTTCCTGGCCAGATCTTATTCTGAGGATGCGTGGTCTGTGAACACCAAGTAATCTAATACATTCTCTTCCCTGAATTGTATCTCAGAGGTTTTCATGCAGCTTTTCCAGTGCGGCCTGTGGCACCTTCTGTGCCTGCCAAAATACCCTGATTGGAGAGGACTGAAGTGTCCATACAAACTGTTCTGAGTTGTCCTTGGAGCTGCAACAGTACCAGGACTTTTCAAGTTTGAAGGTGTCAACAGACTGAACACCAACTGGAAGCCTCCATGAAAACATATGGTTCACTCAATCAGGAGTGCTCACTGGATTTCTGGGTGGAGTCTTGTGAACCGTGTAGTCCAGAAGGTCAAAGTGTTCAGATTAGATTTTCTAGTCCTAAGAATTTATTAAAATCCCCTGCTTCTCTATTGCTTGGCTTCCCTGATGAAAGTCCCACATTCAACCAGACTTTCTACTGCCTTTAGTCTTTCTGAGACTCAGAGAAATAAAATCCCAGGGACTGACTTTTACCTTCTTCTCTTGTAACCATTCAAGCCATCCCTTCCTTGGGGTCCATGACGATGCTGACTCCAGTGACCTGCCTGTGCAGAGGAGCATGCTGGGGATAGAATGAGAAATAACCATAAGGAGGCAAGTGTCACCCAATGGAAAACACTGCTCAGATTTGCTAATCTTTAACTTTTCAATGAAACAGTCATCTCTTGTGTCTGGTGGCAGATGACCCACAGCCAGTCTGCCTGTGTGATGGTCTCAGGGATCTGAAGGGAAAATGTTCCTTATGGGTGGGCGCACAGAGCCAGAACATCACTTGTGTGCCGGGGTACGATCTGCTTTCATTGCTGCTGAGCGCTGACATGTGGGACAATCTCTCAGGGATGCCTGTCCTTGGGCACCAGCACTTGTGCTTTGGAAAGGCTGCCGTCATGCAAAGTGGTCCCTCAGCACTGAGACAAGTACCTGTTACTGAAGCACTTTGAAGCAAGCGAAGGTTCTCATTATTTTCTGAGCCTGGCAACAGGGCTGTTGCTTTGCCTGAGGCTGTTTCTTGTGCTTCTGAGGAGCTGACAGGAGTCCACCCACTCCCAGTCAGTGGGGACAGCTCCTGAATAAGCACCCTGCAGTTGTGTGCACTCCCCCAGGGCCCAGCTTGGTCCCCAGATTGCTCTGCAGAGCTACGCTGTATTCACACCACCAATAAGCAGCCGTGTCAGGAGGATCTGGGGAATATCCTGGAGACCTAATCCTGGCTAGGTCTCTGCCAGAGATGAACCCACAGGCCACAGTAGCATCTTTAGCCCAGAAGGCCTTTTCTAAGTGTGCACTGGAAGGTAAATAGAGGTGGCAGAGAAAGACCGCAGCACTAAGACCAGAGGTGTCTAGATATATCCTTTAGGTGTGGAAATTGTAGTCAAACTTTTATCCTAATCCCTCAGTGGGTTTTGGTTCAAGCCCTGTAGGTCACTTCAATGAAGAGACAGTGCTGCTCTGCAGTCCCTAGAGAGTAAATGGTTTCTGAGCTGGACTGTGGTTGTTGTGGTGGCATTTAGTCATATTTCTCACACTGGCAGCACCTTCAGCATGACCCTGTAGGGAACCCCTCCTGAAGAGCATTGCTGCATAAGTGCTGGAAATCACATTGGCCCCAGCAATGGGACTTGCAGGGATGGGTGTGTGCTCTGGGAGGACAGAATTTGGGAGAGGCATTGGAAAGTCAGGCTGCAGTTTGCTAATATGCCAGAAGTCCCATTATGAAAGACTTCAGTTTCTTGGACGTAATGACATGCTTCTCAGTCAAGATGCTTTCTTTACATGGGCTCCCAGAGTTGTGAGCCATGCTAGGTACCTCAGACGCTCTGAGATCTGCATATTGAAGTTTCTCAGAGATGAATTACCAGGTGTAATTGCCATGATGGATAACACAAGCAAGGTATTGAACGGGGCCCTGGAGTCATTCTGGACCTACATTCGCCCCTTTTGTTCAGATGGAAAATTAAATGGTTCTTAAAATAATAAATGTGCACCCTGGAGAGAAATACTCAGCTGCTCCCTCAAGGGGTGCTGTACTGTTCTTGTATTGAGCAAGGAATAATGAAGGTAATTGAAAAGTTATTACTTTGGGGGCAAATTTATCTTGACTTGTATAGCCTTGCAAATACACTTGGCTGGTGAAGCAATCCACATACTGCAACAGGAAGAACAGCCATGCTTTGGCAAAAAATGGCCGTCAGATCTGGGGTCAGATTCTGCACTGCCTTGTTCTTTGTGACGTTCCAAAGGTCTTAAGCTAATCCCATGCCAACTGGCTCCATGGTGCTGTCTGATCACACCGGGGTGAGAGTGTGCAAGCTAACGTATGTCATCTGGGCTGGGGCAAGCTAAAATCTCCCAGGCCGTGGAGGAGAACTCACAAAGCTGCAGGCAACCAGTCAGGGAAACAGTGTGCTTGGATATAAGCAGCAGCATAAGCATTGCACGGGACAGGCTGGCCCTAGCCACCTTGTTGACATCACTGACTCATGTCAAGGGAGTCTGCAAGGATTTGGCCATGCTTCCTCTCACAGGTCTCTACCAGCCACGTGGTCTCTTTCATGTAATTTAGTCTTTTCTGTGGATGTAGCCAAATGGTGGAGGTGGAAGAAGGATGGGAGGACCAGAGGATGAGGAAAGGTCTAGCTGGACCATCTGGCTTGAAGCATAGTGACCTGGAGAAAGCCCATCAGAAGCCACTGAGATGGCAGAGTTGATATGGAAGGGTTAGGTTTGTTTGAGGCTGAAGATGGATGAGGAGGATCTCACTGCTACCTTCAGCTACCACCAAGGAAACAGAGAGTCTGGAGCTGGACTATCTGCAGAGATGCACAGCAGCAGGACAAGGGGCCACAGGCAGAGGCTGCAGCAGGGGCAACGCCAATGAGCTATAATGAAAAAACACTTTCATAATAAGTAGTGTGGCCCCAAGACAGGGCAGTGGTGGGGGAATTTCTCTTTGGAGATACTAAAAACTCAGAAGGACAAGGCTCAGAGCAACATGACCTAACTTTGAAGTTGGCCACTTTGTGCCAGGGGTAGGACCAGAGACCTCCAGAGGTTTTTTCTTGCCTCAGCTGTGCTGCTGCTTTGGTGCTGTTTTGAAGAGAAGAGGAATTAAACCTTATTAGGTCTTCAGAGGCAAGGAAACCATGGGAGCTGCACTCTGCCTCACCAGAAAGCCATGTCTCAGACTGAGGTACAGCTGATGAATACTTTTGTACAATCATAGAATCATTCAGGTTGGAAAAGACCCTTGGGATCGTCAAGTCCAACCATTAACCCTACACTACAAAGCTCACCCCAAACCATATCCCCCAACACCACATCTAAATGACCTTTAAACACATCCAGGGATGGTGACTCAACCACCTCCCTGGGCAGCCTGACTACTCTTTCTGTGAAATTTTTTTCCTAATGTCCAGTCTAAACCTACCCTGTTGCAGTTTGAATCCATTCCCTCTTGTTCTGTTGCTAATTACCTGTGAGAAGAAACCAGCACCAACCTCTCTACAATGTCCTTTCAGGTGGTTATACTAGAGTTTTGAAGGGGTTTTGAGATATTTTCAGAGATGGTGCAGGAGCGGCTGCATGAGGATCCAGTGTGCAAGTGGTCCCCCCTGCCATGCACACCCTGAAGAGAGAAAATCAAGAGGAGAACAAAAGCAAGAATTTGCTCCTGGCCTGGCTGCAGGGAATTTCAACGCAACATTTCAAAAAGGGCTTTTTGTTTCTTTTTTTTAATAATGTTTGTTTTTAAAAATTCATTCAAGTGAAATGAAAGTTTTCACATATTGTATTTGTTTTTTTCTTTTTTTAAAAAGCTCTCAGATAATTAGAGTACTCAAAGTAAACAGGCTCTTCATGCTTTATTACCTGATGTGTATTATGGCTCCATTAACGCACTGTGGCACTTCTGCCATTTTCCGTATTTCAAAATGCTTTAAATCAACATTAATTGCCAGCAAAACAGAAATGAACTTTCTAAAAGGGAAACCATTTTATAACTCTAATCTGATTAAGTAGTAAAGCTCATTGTTTCTATCTTAGGTGGACAGTAAAAACACAAGTAAAGCTAATATTTATTAATCCTAATGTGCATGCCAGGTAATTACACTGCCCGTTGGGGCAGGGAAGACTCTGTGACTCTCCTGTATGTTTGCACACCCTTCGGGTAAACAGGAAAGAGAGGAAGGTTTGGTGCTAACTAGAGAGGTGAAAGTTTCCAAAGACACAGGACTGTGGATGCAGGTAGGGAGTTGTGTTTGGTGACGATGACCCAGAACCAGGAGTGGGTGAGCAGCTCTGGAAGCAGCTGTGACCTACGTCGGTGTGCAGGCACGTGCGCACACTCACACAGTCACAGCCACACATCCGCTCTCTCCTGTGTGGTGTTCTTTTCCCACACTTCCAAAATGATCTTTTCCCTCCATGTTTTTTTTTTCTTGTTCCTTCCCCTGCAGCCTTTAAGAAAATCCAGCTGCGATGTGGAGTGTCCTAAGGCTGTGAGCAGGACCAGCACTGCACTGTCACCACCATGAGCTGTGGGACTGACGTGTCGGGGACACTGCTGGAAGCTGCGTCTTGAGCTCAGGAGCTTTTAGGGCTGCTTCTGCTCTGCTGTGACTATCCCTGTGCAGAATGTGGCAAGGGGACAGAGCAAAGGCGGGGGCAGAGCAGAGCCGAGTGTGTTGGCTAGCAGGGAGGAGAGGCTGCAGACCATGAGAGTTTTGGCAGCCAGTGAACAATTGCCTCTCCTCGGCTGCTTGCTCAAACCCACCTCAGGACATCCGTGCCTGGATTGCTTTGCCTTCAATAGTTTTACTTGTTACTGTCTGTAAATTTGCTTGCTTCCATCACTGCATTGTGCACTTATCAGCATCTTGGCTGGAAGATGCTGAGCTCTTCTGTAGGAAAGATGCTTTTACAGGGTAGGTGTAGACACATCCATGGGAGAAAGATCATGATAAACATCATGACACCCATCACTGTGCTATGTCAGAACCGTACCAGGTGCAGAGAGCTTTCCTGTCTCTGATTTGCCCGTGCCTGCGTTGAGCCCACTCTAGCCATGGAGGCTTGACATGGCAAGCTGAGCATTGCCTTCAACCACACCATGACTGCTCAGATGCCAAGCTTGGCCGGACCCTGCCAAGCCAAGGCAAGAGCAGCCCCACGGCTCTGCAGATCGGGCTAGCTAATGGTGAATAGGTACAAAACCTGTGGGCTCTAGACCAGCACTGACCTGAATTAATATGACCTACTTCTAAGACCTGCTGGGCAGGAGCTGATTTAGAAATTTTCTACCCTCATCTCAATCAACCCAGTGAAGAAGAAAAGAGGCCCAGAACATCACAAGTCTATAATTTGATTTCACCACCAAGCCTGCTCAGCATCTTGCAGGATTGGCCCTCCTGCATCCTGCCTTTTAATTGCTGACTGATTGTAAAATAGTTTTTTTTTTCCCCTATGATTCTTGGGGCCCCCAGATGTTCTCCTCAAGTGTGGTTGCGTCAGCACTAGAGACTGAATGACTGATACCAGCAATTTTTACAGCTTGAAAGAAGAGAAATATGTGAAGGGGATTTAATTTAGCTCTAATATTGTGTCTTCATCTTCAAGACTCTACAAGAAAATGACACCAAAAGGTTATTTTACAGTGAGAGGAGGGAGAATTAGCCTGAGAGAGGGAGAGATCACCAAGCTGGCTTTCTAATATCAGTTCATTACAGAGAATGCATTTGCACAGCCGCTTCACTGCTGCTGTTAATTTAAACCTGGATGATTAAAAGCTGTAATTGCACCATTTTAAATAAATGTCTGCTATCTGGATTATTATATTTTTAATTAGTGCGGCTCTGTCAAATGCTTTTATCCCTCTGATTGATTTGTTTATACTGTATTTATTTATAATTCATTGATCTCCCTGACCCTGCTATCTCCTGAACATGTAGGTTCATCGTGATTCCAGCAAATGGAAGAGAAATGAACCAGAAAAGTGCAAAAGGTCCCAGGTCAGCTCTCTCCGATGAGCTCTTTGCAGCTCTCCTTCTTCTCCTCCTGACCCAGGTGCTCTTTTGCTCTTTGCTCTTCCCCAGGACTGTGGGGGAGGATGCACAGCCTGCAGGATTGGCTGTCTGGGAGGCAGAACAGGGGAAAATCAAATTGCCATCCAGCAGACCTCAGGATGTGGTGCTGGCAGGAGCATTCCAGGATCCTGAGGTTTCATCCTGTGTGTTAGGACCCATTCCTTAACCATTGTTTCACAGGCAGGAACCTGCTCCTCTGTCTCTGGGAGACTCTCTAAAATGTGGAATTTCCCTGGCAGAAGGCATGGCTCCTGGCAGGCTGGGGTACCTGTGCTCGAAATAGCTTTTCCAGAGCACAGGCCTCCACTGTCCAGATCTGAGTGCCAAGCTAAGCTTTGCCATGTTTCCTAACATCACCTGAATGGGACTGTTGAATAAAAATTCATAATAAGCACCTAGACCCATGCTGACCCATGATACCTCCACTGCATGCTGTTCCAGGCCAGGGGCAAGGAGGTGCAAGAAAAAGTGGCATATAGATCATCATCTTGATGTTTGGGGCACTAGTGGTTGCTGCCTGTGGGCTGTGCTGAGGGGCATCCTGAGACCGTTCAAGAAGCTGCCTGATCCTGCAGGTCTCCAGGGCATCTCTGCTCCCATCACATGTAATATCTGCAAGACAGCAACTGTTGCTTGCTCTGACTTTGTGTGGCACCCACTATGGGAGGTTTCTGACTGCTGACATGGGCCCTGAGGCACTCTCATGATGTGATGCATCAGGATGAATACTCTGCCTGCCTGGCAGATACTGCCAGGCTTCCAAACACTTGACTTTCCCCTCATTTTCTGCAGTCTCTGGAACCCTTAAGGAATGAATCAGACCTTCATGGAAGAGGAGTCTGCCTGTGTCCCCTGGCTACAACATGGCATGTGGCCTCAGCATAGCATGCTGTGTGCTGGTTAATGGCTTTTCCTCTAGCTATGTGTGCCCAATGCACCTGCTGCATAGGACAGGAGGACAGCCTGGTGACTGTACACTGCCAGGGACGCTTTTTTAAAGAGAACACTATTACTGGGCAAGTTTCAGCATGGACAAAATGACAGGGCAGTAAATGGACAGCTCTCACAGGTAACTGTGCTGGAATGATGGTTGAGCGTCTGTACTGAGTTTTCCAGGGCTTGGTTGAGGGGAAGTTATAAAAACAGATGCTTGTGGGGCACTGACTACCAGCGAAAAGGGAGCACAGCAGGGAAAGAAACCTCCTGGAACAGCATGTCCAGTCATCTGATCTCACAGCTCAACATGGATATGAATTTACTTTTGGAAGACTGCATAAAGGACACTCAATTTTGTTGCCCCTAAGCTCCACAGTTCCACTCCAAGCCTCAGAGCTTATGTCCTTTAACACAAAAAGAGAAGGTGTCCCAAGGACAAAGCAGGAAAGAAATAAAGAACAGAAATTCTTGAAGCATCACCCTCCAGCTACCCAGCCAGAAAATAAGGCAGAAACTAGATATGGACACACCAAAGCCTGATTTCATGGGTACTGGAGTAGCCCCTGTGCAGCTACAGCACCGGATGAATGGGGTAGGTGTAGAGGTGGCCAAAACTTTGTAGCAGCATTAGAGTGAACTATAGTCTAAAGCAAACAAGGCATTTTGGCTGTTCAGAAAGGGTGATTACACTTTGAGATCTCTAGGGTGTATTTTTCTTGTTGGCTGGTAATCAGACTATGTATTCCTTTTTTCTTATTTTAATTAAAAATATTGGTTTGCCATATTCACCAGGCGACTAGCTCGCTCTGCCTTGGTACAAACACTTAATAGTATTTTGTACTTGGATGAATTGTCTATTAGTAAATAAGCCTTGTAATTTAGTGAGTACCCTTGAAGTGCTTACTGCTGTATCTGACACAATGCTGAGGACTCCTACCTTCAGGAACTTACAGGCAAGAGGAGTGTTAAAGACAAATCAAGGTTTACCTAAGAGTAGCAGCTCCTTGAGAATCGCAGAAGGGATGTGCTAGGATAAGGCACCGGCATTCTGTAGTTGTCCATAACAACTCTGCTCTCTTGAACTCCTTCTATTTGACAAGTGGAAGTGGGTTTGAAAGCCTGTGTTTTACTGATTTTACCTAAAGGAAAACAGAAACTTGTACAATTTTTAATTTCCTATTGCTCTCTGCTTTTCTCAACAACAGCAACAGAGACATCAACCAGAATCCTGGACCACCTACACGTGGAGGGAATGTCTGGGGAGCCACAGGCACCATGTTGAAATTTCTTCCTTTAGAGCAGGTGAGCTCTAGCTTTGAGGGTGAATGGTGACAGGTGACTTCATATCCTGTGTCTGAATCATGCTGAGGTTTCTCATTGAAATGCTTTGCTAAAGAAACTCTTGACCTGTCAGGTTCCTGTATTGCAATTAGTCCCAGCATCTTCCTGGGCCCTGTCATCTAGGCATGGCTTGGAGTTGGCAGGACTGGGAATTTGTGGGACCTCTCCATGCAGCTTTTTCAGCTCAACATCCATAGAACAATTCAGGTTGGAAAAGACCCTTGGGATCATCGAGTCCAACCACTGAACCTACACTACAAGTTCACCCCTAAACCATATCACCCAACACCCCATCTAAACGACACTTGAACATATCCAGGGATGGCAACTCAACCACCTCCTTAGGCAGTCTATTCCAGTGTCTGACCCCTCCTTCCGTGAAGAATTTCTTCCTAATGTCCAGCCTAAACTTACCCTGTTGCAACTTGCAACCATTCCCCCTGGTTCTGTCCCTAATTACCCGTGAGAAGAGACCAGCACCAACCTCTCTACAATGTCCTTTCAAGTACTTTTAGAGCATAATGAGATCCGCCCCCAGACTCCTCTTCGTCAAACTGAACAGACCCATCTCCCTCAATCTCTCCTCACAAGGTCTGTTCTCCAGGCCCTTCACCAGCTTTGTTGCCCTCCTCTGCACTCGCTCCAACACCTCGAGATCTCTCTTATACTGAGGTGACCAAAACTGAGCACAATACTCAAGGTGCGGCCTCACCAGTGCCGAGCACAGAGGGATGATCACCTCCCTTCTTCTGCTGGTCACAAAATTTCTAATACAAGCCAGGATGCCGTTGGCCTTCTTGGCCACCTGGGCACACTGCTGGCTCATATTCAGCCGGCTGGCAATTAGAACACCCAGGTCCTTTTCCGCTGTACAGCCTTCCAGCCACCCTTCCCCAAGCCTGTAGCGTTGGATGGGGTTGCCGTGACCAAAACGCAGGACCCTACACTTGTCTCTATTGAATTTCATACAGTTGGCCTGGGCCCATCAATCCAGTCTGTCCAGGTCCCTCTGTACAGCCTTTCTACCGTCCAGCACATCGACACTCCCTCCCAGCTTGGTGTCATCTGCAAACTTGCTGAGGGTGCACTCAATCCCCTCATCTGGAGAAGAAGGGGTAGCTCTTCACTCTCCGTCAGTGCTCTCAGTGAGTCTCCTACACAGAGGTAAATAACCCCCTGCAAGGTGATGGTTGATCTCTGCACACTTGAGCCATCATCAGAGTATTGACCAGTGTCTTGGCCTTCATCTTTGCAAAGCCAAACTCCAGAATTGCATTTGACAGCAAGTCCAAGATCTTAGAATGGATCCTGGAATTATTCTGTGGCAAGACCAACAACACAGCTGTCTTTGCAGTCCAAGGCAATGAACATTCCTCTGCAATAGCTGTCAGGACTCCTTGAGTATTGTTGCTGTGTAACACATTTCCCACCACTCCTACCACACTTTCCAGAACAATTTGAGCAGATATTCTGGAGAAGCCCCCTTTCTGGTTTAGCAAGGGGATGGTGTGAAGTTTCTGCCGCATCACCTGAAGCTTTGTTTCCTTGTGTTCTCATGACAACAGTCTCAACAGGGCTTGGCATGGCATATCACTTTTCTTCTTGCAGGTTGCCATTAGAACAAACTCTGTCACATTTAACCATAGACAGAGCAGTTCACTTCCTTTCATGTTATTTAGCTTTCTTCTAACCCAATAAAAATTGGCAACCTTGACATGAGAAATGCCCTTTAGAAATAAATGAAAAGCAGGCGCTTTGTTTGGGGTGAAAACGTTTGTCATTGCCTGCATCCTCACATAGCTCTGGCCCCTGAAAGTGCTGTTTCATGGAAAGTCCCCCTACAGAACCCCTGTCTCCAGCCCATCTTCCTGTGGCGAGGTCATAACCAGAGCTTGGACAGCTGCTAGCACAGAGGACACCTGTTCTAAGCCTCTGCTCTTAGAGAGACAGACCATTGAAAGGACAATCCGTGCTCTTTGGCTCTCTCTGCTGGCTGCAGGGCACCCCATTCCAGGGCTTGTGCTCAGCCATGTCCCCCCCACATTACACCCTTTGTGGAACAGGCTAGAGCGAGGAGCAGAAGTGCAGGGAAAGAAATATTGTATATGAGTCTCTGTGAAGAATCACAAATGCTGACACCACAAGTAAAATGGTGAAGAAAAGAAGTGTCAGCAAGGATTTATAAAATAGCCTTGCAAATGTGACAGCCAATTTCCAGGGGGATCCTTTTTCTTCCTTAAATCTCAGTCCTGAGGATAATTTTTTGCTGTAGAAATTTTCCTTGAAGGCAGCACATGGAGCTATGTAAGGGAGCACAGCAGCCCCAGGCTTATTGCTGGGCCGGAGGAATTCACTGACTCCTGCTCTGTGCCAGTGGGAATCTCCTAATGAGGGCTGCGGGACAAGCAAGGGAGGGCCCGGGAGCACCTCTTGGCTCACCTCCTGAGAACACTTTGCCAGGGCTGGGCGCCGGGAGCTTTTCTTCCCCCCATACCATCAGGCTGCTCTCAGCAGCGGCCAGCAGCATGGAGCAGAGGCAGGCAGGGGATAGTATCGGGAGGGATGCTCTGGTGTTGTGTGCAGGACCAAGTCCCTCCCGTTCTGGTCCAGCAGGCAACCCAGGTGATGAGCAAAGCCTGAATTTTGATGTATCACTTTATGCTTACTCAGGGAATCTCTCTGTAGGAAACCCTGGAGACTTCAATTAAATTCATCTTGTTAATTGAATGACCAGCTGGGTTTCTTTGCCAGATGGTGTTCGAAATATTAGTTCATGGCACAAATTGGCATTTCTAGTATACATATAAGAAAAACTGAACTTGGTGATTTTTTGGTGGCCTTGTTAATTTCTTTGGTGTTCTACAAGTTGTTTATGGGGTAAGTCTCCTAAGACTGGGATCCAAAAAGTCTTATGAAGTACTCACAGCACTTGGACAAACAGCTATTCTCAGAAGTGCAATTAGGTGTTGACAAAAAGTAGCAAGTAATTCTCTAATAAAACAGAGACAAAGGAGAAGAAAATGCTTAGTGTTAGTGAGCTTTAATGCATTATTGTGGTGAAAGAGTCAGAAGGTGTTCAGAGAGCAGAGAGTACAGTCTGTTCCTTTATCATAATAACTTCTATTGCCTAGGTATACCTTTTCTCACCCTGGCCAATAAACATCCTGCTGCTTTGCTTTCAGAGAATTAGGACTTGGTTGTAGCAGTGAGTGCTTCTTTTCCAGTGCTGGGTGCTGACCCACACAGGGACTGGAGTTTGCTCTGGTGCTCCCTGGAGGTGCTGCGATTGGGCAGGATGAAAGGGAAGAAGATTCCCGGGTGAGACCAGAGGTCTGGGAGTCCAGGATGCTCCTGGTGACTGAGGATCAGGGCGATGGTGTAAAGCTTGCCTGGAGCCGCAGAGGCAGAGTAAAGGCAAAGGCAGCAAACAGCAACTTACAGGCTGTTCTGAGTAAAAGGCAGTTATGCCCATGGGTCCAGGGTCTTGGTCTTCTCTGCAGAGCCAAAAGGAGTTAGCTGGTGCCAGAGTGGACCCAGGCTATGAAATCTGGATGCTACTAGTATTTCCTCTGCACCACAGCTAGGATCACTTCACGCTATCTGTCACCAGCAAGTCTTCTGCACCAAGGAACACTTGCCTTTTTTACGAATTTGGGCTGCACTTAAAAAAACTCCTGGCCTGTGTGCTAGAGCAAATGACCCCCTCTGGCATCGTTAGTCGGAGAGTTTGCTGCTGGGGATGGCTGAGAAGCTCATCACTGACTTTCCATTGGGGGATGTGAGTTGCCAGGCCTTATACAACAACTTCTGGTTTTCATTAAGAGCAGCTCTTCAGACGGCAGTTTCAAGCCTTTTTATGTGGTTCCTCATGGACATTTCCCTGTGCTGCCTCAGATGAATCACTGGGTTGAAGGTACCTGCTGGAATAGGCATTGCTCTGGGTCTGCCTGTGACACCGAGTGCAAGAGGGGAGATGAATCAGCCGTGTGTGGATGATCACAACCTCTAACCTCCCCCAGCTCTGTGCTGAAGCTGCTCTTCCATGGAGCCTCAGCTTTGAGCTACAGAGAACATCACTTGAAAGCCTCTCACAAAAACTGCTCTCCCGTTTGGCAGCTCTGTCTGACCTGTGAGTACTGATGGTACCTGCATCCTCATCCCAGATTCAGCCTTACCCAGCAAGAGTCTTCCCAGTCCAGGCCCCTCTTTCATGGCTGTGTGGCCAGGGATTAAATATAGCCATTTAATCTCTTTACCTCATAATTCTCACCTATCAAGAAGAAACAATAAATCTTTCTTTGTCTTTCTAGTCTTTTTATTTCATCAGGGCAAGACCATCTCTTGTGTTGTGTTTGCATGGCTCCCAGCACCTAGGATTGCTGGTGTAGCCACAGGGCAATAATGTGTGGTGAAAACGTAGTGAATGCCTTGGGAGCTATCTCCCCAGACTCCAAGAGTTCCTCAGTTGGTGGAAGAAGGAGGTTTGTCTTTCTGTTTCTGAACTGAGGACATTCGCACATGTCTTCACCAGTATATCTTCATTAAGCTTCGCAGAAACTGCCATGACACGACGCCAGCTGTATTGCTGAAATAGGCTGGTGTAGCCTGTGAATCACCCTGTCTTTAATTCCTGCTTGTGCTTGAGGATCATCCATAGCCCTATTTGTGATGAGTTTCACTCCGGCAATTGTCAGGATTAAACTCCCTTCACAAATACTGACTGAGCAAGGTGACCAAGAGGAAAAACCTCAGGCAAGTTGTCTATTTATATCCCATGAAAGATGGACTTGATGCATGAGAATATTCAAGCCCCTGGCACCTCCACACCCCTTTCTGTTCCTGTAGCTGCTGTCCTGAGGCTGTCTCAGCACTGAAGAATTAGCTGCTTTTTGAAAGTAAAGTGGAACCTAAGTCAAGACAGGAGCAAACAGACAGGGGTGGGGAGGTCTCTGCTTTACTGAATCTCCTAAAATCTTCTACCTCAGTGATGCACAGCAGCAGAGGAATCAGATGTGAGCTAGGACCATTGTTCCATACTCAGAAAGCCTGTCTCCACACTTTCAGCCAGGATCCTATTCTCACTCTGTCTGATTTAGGGCTGAGAAATGATCTACATTACCTAGGCTCCTCAAATGTCTTTTTGAAGGCTTACCCTTAGCACTGCCAGTCCTGCCCCTCTCCCAAGCGTGAGTTAATCCTACACCCTCGGCATCTGTGACAGCCACAGAAACCCAGGGGGTGCCCCCCTGAAGTCTTCCCGAAGTACTGGGCGGATCAGCCCCAGTAAAGGGGGCACATCCCTTAATCCCACCACTCTGCATGTGGGGACTGAGGACCATGCGTTTCCCTAGGCCACCTGCCAAAACCCATCCCTCTTACACGAGAGGAGGCTCCCAGGGTCTGGGGAGACACAGGATCATTCCACAGTGAAGTTTTCCCGGTTGCAGGATCCAGCTTCTCTGACAGCAGCCAGGCAGGGAGCAGGCAGCCCTTCACCCTGTCCAGGCAACAGCCACGGCTGCCGAGCCCCAGGGAGTGAGAGCAGCATCCAGTCCTGCCTCTGGGCTCAGGGGGGCTGATGTTCCCAGCTCCCCACTCTGCTCACATGCCCTGTTGCCAGTCGGCTGTGGAGCAGCCGGGCTGAGCCCTGCGGTGAGTGAGCATGGCAGGGCTAGGATGTCACATCGATACTGCTGTAGTTCCCAATACAAGGGATTCACCGCCCCAAGCTCGAATCCCTGCCCACAGAGGAAGGAGGCGCAGACCAAGAATTAAGGCAGTGGCCCACGTGCCATCAAGAATGATGCCCCACAGAGAGCTACACTCAGCACAGACTGGAAGTGACTTAACATGCCCTCAGCTGGGGAATCCACCTGCACCAGGATCTCGCTCAGCCCTCCACCCATCCCTAAGATCCCCGATTTTTCATCTTTCCTTCGTGTATGATGGCTACAAAATGCTTGTTACCTTCAATCCTGAATGACCAATTTCTCACCAAAGTGATAGCTGTCCCCTGTGCTGGACACATGCTCTACAGCTCCAACTCACCCACAATTGCATGGCACAAACCAGCACAGTCAGAAAGGGAAGAGACTCTGGAAAAGCACAATGAATTTCTCTTCTGTTGAGAAAAGCATATCTTTTCCCCGATGCTATCTCCTACCCTGCAGAACCTTTAAATATTGCCTTTAATGATGACTTAGTGATGATGATAAACAGTAACCAGCTTATTAGATGAAGTGGACAACATGAGGTTAACGGCTCGGCTTTGCAGGGATGTGAAACTTCTCCCTGCCCGGCATAACAAAGGAAAACTTTCCAAATGAACCCCAAAATCAGTGTTTGTTGGGGATGTTGCAAGGAGTAAAAGACACCAGGTAAGAAAACCTTTTAGTATTTCTGGCTGAGAAGGGCATGAGGTATGTGCGGGGTAAACTTGTAGTGGGAACTGCTTTTATGATCCCCATCTCTTGGGAACACACAGCTGTGATTTATCCTGAGGCCTCTGGTGATGGGAGTAAATGCTCTACGCTGACTGAAGTGCCAGTGCTGTGGAATTGCCTCAGCTGTAATTACAGAGATTTGATGTCTAAAATACCACTGTTTCTCTAAGACCCTTAGTCAGACCACAGCAAAAAAAAAAAAAAAAATCACTTTAAGAGCTATTGTGTGTTTGTGCATATGCATGCGTGTGGATGCTGTTTGCTGCTGCTGCTTCCCGATATGGATGGGTGACATTTCAAAGGCAAACAACCTGAGAGGTGACTTAGGATTTCTTATTGACCACCAAGTCTCAGCATCACCATTTGAAACATAAACTTTATTGCAACAAAGAATTAAAAATAGTACATCTGAAAGAGCTGCAGAGTGCATGTCATTAAAGAACTAGTCAGAAATCACAACTCAAGCAAATCATGTACAATTGGAACAGAAAGTTTTATTAAAACGATTGGAAATCAAACTCAAATTTTCCTTGTTTTTTAATTTCACCATAACCGTGGATTGTGTATTTACAGTCTTCGCCTCTTGTGGTGAAGGTTCTGCTCAGGGCGGGGGGCTAGGAAGAAGGCAGGGATGGATGGGGAGGAGAGGTGGGATTTGAAAGCTAACAGGATGTGAAAGTTTTCCAGAAGAAGTTCTTGCAGCCTGCTTTGCGTTCCCGGGGTGCCAGAGCTGGGTTTGAGTTAGCCGAGCGCTCCAGCTCCAGTCTCACTTCATCCTGCTCAGCCCCTCGGGACAAGTCCTCAGACTCCAGGGCTTCATTTTCTGTCTGGCTTGGCTCTGAGAGCAGTTCTGCCAAAAAGTACTTGGCCAGTTCCTTGGGGGAGAAGAGAGAGAAAGAGAGAGAGACCACAATTACCTCTTGGCTTTTGGGGGCTCATCACTCTGTCTCTCTAAGACACCTCTGTGTGCAGATTAGAGACATACAGGACACTGGAGGAGAAGGGGAGCCCTCGCTTTCCAAAGAGCCCAGCTCCAACAGCTGCTACGCAGCCACTGCGGCTGTGGAATAAAGGAGAGCAGAAGAGTGCTGAAATCTACCCGGTGTGGGGAAGGGACTGCTGTCCTGGCCATGGCAGGGAATGAACTCATCCAAGCACCACATCACCTCCTCTTCCCTTCCCACTTCTCCAGCACGCTATGCTGAACTCAGCGAGGATGCTGCGAGGCTACTGCTAAAGTGACAACGGAAAGGTCTTTGGGGGAGCTCACAGAGGAGGCTGAGTTGGGTCACTCTCTCACTGGGGGTTATATTTCCTCTTGTCCCTCCAAGCCCTGGCTCCTTGTATGGATAAGGGCATCCTCCTGCTGGGTCAGTTCCCTGGAGGAGCCCTGGAGGGCTTCACCAGGGGTTCTGCCCTCTGCCCTGGCAGCAGCTACTCCTCGTCCTCCACCAGCACCCAGCTAGGCTGGACTGTGGGGGAGATGTATCCCCTTCCCACTCCCAGCTGCCCAGGCTGTCACTGGATCAGTCCTGGCAGGGAACTGGAGGATCTGTCAGGGAACCAGGGAGATCTGTCTGGGAACCGGGGTCTGCAGCAAGCAACTGGGGTCCAAAACAGGGACATTGGGGAGGTCCAGTGAGGAACTGGAGGTCTGCGCTGAGGGTACTGGGGTGTCCAGTGTGGAACTGGAGGGGTCTGCAGCAGGGAAGCTGGGGGTATGCAACGGGGGTGCCAGGGGCTCTGCTGGGGAAACGGAGGGTCTGCAACAGGGAATCAGAGGAAGGTGTCTGGAGGAGAAGCAGGGGTCTGCAGCGGAGAAGTGAGGGTCTGCAGCAGGGCCGTCGGGGTGCCCGAGGGTTGCCCGAGGGTTGCCCGGGGTGTCCACCCCGTCTTCGGGGCTCTCACCTGTTTCCCGGAGGCGGCAGCCAGGGA
>NW_009731189.1:728-4414 GCF_000703405.1 Apaloderma vittatum | reverse complement strand
GGCTTCAGTTTGAATTAACTTTTAGTCAAAACCACCACTCCTGAAAAATTAATTGCGACTGTACATGTGAAGATATAGTAGACACTAGAAGAATATTTTAATCCCTTAAGTACCAAGATACATGGAATATTATATATTTATCTATATATGGAATATACATGCGAATTCATTATATATACCTTGAGTTTAATCCCAACCCGATACCTCTTAAATGTTTCAGCTTTTGACTCTAAATCATAAAACAGTTTGTCAGTAGATACCATCAGGCAAAGATTTCAGTTGTAACAAATATTGCTTTTTAAATTTTGGAAAACGTGTACTTTTAATTTATATTTTTTAACAGAGATATGTGCTTTAAATAAAGAGTATGATACACATAACCAAGACAAGAACCTGGTCTTGACAACTCAGACGTTACCTGGAAACATGCCTGAACTACTGTGATACACTGCAGAACTAACCAAAGGTCTCTGCTCTCTACAGCTCATTATCTGAGTGTCCCCTCCAGAAAATTTATACTTGGTTTGCACAGAAGTGTTTGGCAGAGCTTGAAAATAAGCTGGTGGTTCCCTATTTGATTTTGTTCCTTGATTTTGTACCCAAAACCAGAGATTATTACATTTGAGCAGCAATATGATTAAGAAATGGCAAACTCAGCACCAATAACAAGCGATGCCGAGAGCAGCTTATTTAGTTAAGTCAAGTGGGAGGCAAAGACGCCTCTTTTATCAGGACTCCCAAAATAAGGCTCAGAAAACAGCTGCTGCTTAGGAAATAAGCCTTCATTTGCAAAAGAAGGACTAAATCACTTTTTCTAACTAATTTGCCACTCCTGCTTGTGACTGCTCTCTGCTACAGACTTCAGTCATTGCCGAGAGCAAACACTTTCAGATTTAGTGTGGCAACGAGTTAAAAAAAGAGGTTGCAACCAAGGAAAACAAAATGCAAGAGCACTCCTGGTGCCGGCTCCTGTAGCACCCGCTGCCATCTCGTGGCTGCTGGCACTTGGAAGAATTAAGATTCTTTTTACTTCCTACCGTCCAGCAGATTTTCTCAATTGCCTTATGTATGACAGCAGGAGAGCGATACTGGGTTTGCATCCTTTTAGAGCTCTCTCTGATTTTTTGCTTGCATTAACGCACTATTTTTTTCTGCAAAGTTCTGAAGCCAATTTCTTACACAGTGCTTGAGATCAAAATGATTTATGAAATTATCAGGAGAAAGGAAGTAAGGCTGCATACTTATAATATTGCAAAATTAAATAATTCATTACGTAATCACCCAACTTATCATCTGAGAAAGAGAGAAGAGCCCTGCAGCTGGTATTACAGTGCCCAGCCACCACCAAAGCTCACCACCCAGAACATTTTTTCAGATTAAGAGATACCACTATACCACAAAAAAACCACTCTGAAGGGTATGCTCTCCATAAATCATTTCAATTAACCCAAAGATTTTTAATTAAAAACAAAAAAACCACCCAATTGTTTTCCATGTCAAAACCAACAAAGCATACCAAATAATACTACTGTAAGTATTTCAGCAGATCCTGTAACAGATCCAGGCAATTGTAATGCTAGAGATAACAAACCCCCCTAGTTGTTCACTTAAAAGCAAAAGTCAGTGAAAGCCTCGCTCCACTCACAGTATGTTTTGTCTTTGAAAATCATCCTTCCCCTTTCATCATCAGCAGGGTGCTATTAGTAACCATTTAACTGCCTATAAATACCAATTTCAGATAATTTCCTTTTTTCTAGTCACATTTTGAGACAGTGGCATAAGCACAGTCCCTGCTATCTTTCTTCAAAACGGAGCAGTTGCTGAGCCACGTTCTGTCGTTTTCTGACCGTAAAATCACCAGCTAGAACGGCACCGGTTTGGGGAAAGTCCAGTGCCGCATTAAATCAGTGTCGTACCATCACCCAGCTCTGTAGGGTTCTCGGGAGAAGAAATCCCACATCAAGCACTCCTGGGAGCAACACTTTGGCCCCTCTTTCCCAGCCTCTTGCCATAAAGCTCAAAGTCTGGTACTTCTGTGGAACATTTGGGGCCTAAATCCCAGATCCCAAGAAGGAAGTACAGAAAACCAAGTCTCTGAAGGCTTCTGTCCTTGCTATAGAGCTGCCCAACGGACTGGCATTTCATAACAACCCTCGAACAACAAATCACAAGCAGAACACAGAGTTATCTTGTAGACCCAACCTTCAACATGACATTGCCAACTACACTTTGACTTTTTGAAGTATCATGGTTCTGCCCTGAGCCAAAAAATTACCTGAGATGAAGGGACAGGGATGGAAAGACAGCTCCTTTTCCCTTGATCTTGCTCTTCACCTTCGAAATCCTCTATAGTTTCTTCAGAAGCTCATCTTTTTTTCTGGTGCACATTTACGTCTGATTTTAACGACTCCACGTTACTGTCTCCCCCTCCTTGGCCTTTTCTCATTCTACTACCTTAAAACAAAAAAGAAAGGGTACTTTTGGAACACAACTTTTACAGTGAAATCTTAACCACATGAGAAATCTAAGGCCACATGGAAGCAGAACACCGTGTAAAAAAGCATGAGAAACAGCAGCCGTTGTGCATGTGCTGTTTCAATAACACATTTTTCACTTCCTGCTTACAGGAGTAAAAAATCTGGTTTAGAATGAAACAGAAGCTTGAGGGAGAAAACAATAAATAGGCAGCAAAGGGTATTGCAGACTGACGGCATCAGTACAAGTAACAATTTCGTTTGCACGGCAGGAGCCGATCAAGTAAATCATGTGTCCAGGGATGACTTTTACTACAGATTTTTCAGGCAAGTGTCACTTCAAACTACCAGTTTATACACACAAACATCAACTACGATGTGGCAAAATCAGGGTATGCCCACAAAACATATTCAGAAGGAAGATGCTTAAGGCCATCTTGCCAGACTTCAGAAAATACTGACATGCCAGAGTCACGTGTAGGAAGCAAGGAACTTTTGCAGATATTAATGTCTGACTTCAAAATGACAAATCAGTGTTACCCTTCCAGTAGGAAGACAGACAGAAAATAAATAAAATGGCAGCCTTTTCATTTTACTCTCTACCTTTCTACCTTCCCATCTAAAAAGATGTAAACCATTCCCCAATTTTAAAGAAATAATTTTAGATGCGCAGAAGAGACTGTTTTTTTTCACTAATCAGCCCATTCTAAGCTGTAATCATTATTTCACATAATGACATTTTTAATAGCTCCAACAGGGCCCGTATGTATCCCTAGATCCACCGGATCTCAACACTTATGTGATCAAAACGTTCAGCTTTGAAACAAATCCTATCTACACATATATAACAAACATTACAGTATTTGTGGAGGACAAAAAAAATAACCACCCAAACAAAAATTCTCACCCAGAAGAAATCAAATCCCAGAAGTAAGAAAACAATCACAGTAGCGCACAACTCGGAGCCAGTGAAAGTCCTCTGGTACGTGCAGTTTTTAATCTTTCCAAAGAAGCCAGCATGGCGTATTTGGAAAGGGGAAGGAAGGGAAAAGAAGAAGAAAAAAAGAGTAAAATTTCTTTTGTTTCTTACCATTTTCTCAAAATTAGCTGTTGAAGGGAGGAAGAGACAGCGTAGCTGACGGCACAAAACAGAGGTGTCTAAAGCCACGACTGCCCAGGTCAATCCACCCAGACACGTGCATTTACTACAGA
>NW_009731189.1:0-638 GCF_000703405.1 Apaloderma vittatum | reverse complement strand
GAGGGATTAAAGAGCAGGTGTTGGACGCGCACACACCAACCACAGCAAGAAAGGAAACTCGGCGGTTACCATCTAAACCACCTCAGTGCGGAGCGCGGGCAGGGCGGGGTGTGATACCTTTAGCACCGAGAAAGACAGAATCGCTGAGGGAGAGTTGTTAACATTACACAGTTGTTTTCCTTCAGGCCTCCAGCTCCATCGATAAAAGTCATCACAGCAACAAATGCCCCACAACAAGCCCCTCTAAGAACTGTTCTATCTAATGGCAGTTTCAGAAGTCTTTACAAGCTCCCAGGACCAAAGCAGGACACGCTAGAACGTCTTCCTGGGACTCTGCCAGTGCGACACCCTCGTTGATAGTGACTAAACGCAGTGTTGTTCTGCTGCTGTTACTGCTGATACACTGCGGTAGAAGTTTACTGGACATTCAGCAACTTCCTTTTGTGGGAAGGACAAGAGGGATCACAATACAGTTTTAGCCTCATACTGGTAAGAAAAGACTAGACTGTGATGAACTACTCCTAGGAAGTAACATTGGACTAAGTGATCACGTTTGATTCAGTCACAGTGAGAAGACTAGACACACCCCCAAAAACCATTAACCCTTAAAATCTGTGAAATTAGAAGAATTTAGATTT
>NW_009731188.1:7719-25941 GCF_000703405.1 Apaloderma vittatum | reverse complement strand
AGGTCTCTTCCAACCAAAACTGTTGTATGATCTACAGAATCCAAGGGAAGGGCCGAAAGGGGATTTACTACAGAGGACCAAGTGTGCGTTAGGATAAGCCGGTGTAGACCAGCGACAGCGTGCAAGAGGGTACGAACACGCACCTTATTTCACAGGGTCTGTCGAATTAGTAGCCTTTGATTTTTTCGCGGGTCCGTTGTCCATGTATTTGCCTCAGGGCACTTCTATTACTGTATGCTTAACAAATCCCCGACTTGTAAGATTTCAAAGGCCTTAGTATTATTCTATGGCCATTCTTCAACAGCATTTTCTCATTCTTCAGCTATGTTTTCACACCTCTGCTGAAATTTGTCCAAACAGCTGAGCACAAAATGTACCCAAGAGCAGGAAAAACCAAAGTACACAGTAATTTCCTTCAAATGCCTCCTCAGCTCTAAAGGAACCTTTAAAATTATAGAAAATTATAAACAAGCAATATATTATTTGAAATTACAACACATATAGGAAGTGGCCTTAAGCAATTTATATTGCAGCGTTTTTCCGCGCATGTAGCTTCATTTTAATTTATATGTACTGAATCATGCTTGGAGATTTTATAATGAGATGATCCTCCATAGTATTATTTGAAATGATATTAATGAAAGAAATGAGTATTCACCCATTAGTTCAGAAGCCTGAAGTCCTCCCCAGGAGTGTCACGAAAGGACACAACATGCAGAAGCTGGTTTTGCTTTTGGATGACTGGCTGGGATGATGGATGTGAAAACTCATGTAGCTAGACAGTAAGCCACTGGCTACAGTTCTGAGGAGTTACTAAAATTGTTTTGGTGTAATTTATGCTCACAAAGTGAGTGAGGGTACCATCTGTTCAAGTACAGACAATACTAAATTCTTTTAATTTGTTGTCAAATTGCTCACTTTTGACATAGGAGTGTCACTGCTGAATATTTCTTATACTGAAACCATACAGAAGCAGAAATCTACCTTTTCGGAACAACGGCAGGAAATCCCCTAAGCCTACAAACAAGGGAGATGTGATGACCTTGGAAAAACATTAAATAATTTTGGAGTAATATCTTGCGGGGAAATTTGAACTTTCAATGGGGGGAAAATAACAAAGACAGAGAAATTTTAGTAAAACCATTTGGGAGTTTTAGGTAGTTTCAGATTATCTCACCCGTTCTCCAGTAGTGTTAAAACGTAGAACAGGCAAGGTATCTCACACCAGGAGACAGAGGTGCTCTCTGTGCTCGTCTGCCTTCATTTCTATGTTTCTAATAAAAGCCTTAACTAACTTCTGAGGAATGAAGCTCTTATTCACCTCCCTAGAGATCATACAGTCAATTCCTCCAAAGTAATTTTAAATAGGTTAAGGCAATGGACATGACACGCATCTAGAAGTTGAAAATTTACAGTAAAATCCAATTTTTTTTTTATAGCTTATCCATGGTATTATCTAAAAAAAAAAAATCCTTTGCAACTTGTGGAGAAAGTGGGGTCATTTCCTATATTCTACAAACATTTTCATGAATTCTTACTGAAGAAAGACACAACTTAAGTCAAAAATCCATGTTATTGTATTGGACAAAAGAAATTATTAGTACGACAAAAACTGAGAACAACAACTTGAAGTAGATTTGGTAATGAGCCATATCATACTTCTTTCTCTTCCCTCTCCCAAGAAGGATGGAAAATCTACACATTCCTCCTCCCCGTCCTGGCAGTTTGCTGAGTCAGGGAAATTAGTTGAGTCTGCTCTGGTTTACTATTCATATGACAACGTATCAGACACAACAGCTGCAATGGACAGTCAAACACAGCACAGTAACATTTTCCCCGTTCATGGTTCAGCCACAAATTAAAAGCCAACAAGGAGAACACAAAAGCTGTAATACCAGGTAATCCCAGTAAGAACCACTCTTAGTGCTCCAGTTGCCCCTTTGCCTCTCTTTTTTGGGAGTGGGTAGGTAGTACAGAAAATAATCAATTTGCAGGATATAGATAAATCCTCCCAAGCGCTTCAAACCCCCTTCTCCTAGACACAAAAGGCAGCATGGGAACAGACTTACTAAAAAGTTTAACAAACGGGGGATGAACTCCTGTGTCTCTAGCTGGCTGATGACTAGTAAACAAAAGAGAGGAAGAACTTTAAATGTTCTCGCTTGAACAACTAGATTTTTTTTTAAAATCATTATTATTCCTGTAATGGAAAAGGATGCAGTGCTGTCAAGAGAATAGGTGATGTGATCACACCAGAGGTGTGAGAAAATCATCTTTGTAGTGGCAGCCTGAGTGGATATAAGCAAAGAGAAACTGCATTCACTGAGGTCAGAGAAAACATGACAGAAATCAGAGAAACTGCATTCACTGAGGTCAGACAAAACGTGACAGAAACCAGACACACGTTTAGAATTCGAATTTGTCAAAGAAGTTTACCTTCATGGATAAGACACAAAAGGAATGTGCTACATTTAAGAAGGCAGAAGGAAAGGGATATGATACTTGCGGGTCCGAATGGTGGGCAAAGAAGTGTTTGAGCATGTCTGAGGTGGCTTGTCCCAGGTGGCTGTGATTGAAATTCTCACTGAGGTCCAGAAAAGTTTTCCAACTTGTTCTGTAGCTCTGTTGAACCCTTCAGCTCTGCAGGGAATAAAAGCTTTTTCTTTTTTTTTTTCTTTTTTTCCCCGCTTCACTCTTGTAAATGGCCAGAACAGCCCTCAAAAAAAGGTGAAACTGGACAACAGAGGTGTTATATAAGACATCTTCATCAAAATACTGCTTCTTCTCTCCCTTATCACACACTACAGGCAACTTGAGAAATTAATTCTGAACTTTCTGTAAAGAAATGGCTGCAATTATTGCAACAGGAAATTGCAATTCTTCTAATTATCCTGAATTGCTAGTCTCTTCAATACTTTAGAAGATGTGGCTTGATTTCAGACTTGAAACAATTTCTAGCGCTGTTTCTAAAAGTGAAATTCGTTTAAAGTTAATACACTATTTAATTATTTTGCTTTAAGATATGCAGTCCTTTTTAACACACTCAGTAAATTATCTGTTCCGTTATTAAAAATCTGTGAAAGAAAGTTCCAGCTAATATGGCACGTTTCCTAGAAGCTGTACCCAAGATATTAATGTTTCCTACTGAAGTAAGTTAAACGGGCCTCGGAGGTCAATCCCATCTAATTGATCTTGCTGTAATAACTTGGTTCCCCAGCATTCTAAACACATTCTCTCTGCTTATTGAGATGCATTTCTTGTACAATAGGATTACACAATCTGCCATTTATACTTCACTGTACGCTGCTCCATTACTACATCGTTTTATTATAACGTCCTTGAGCTCCTCAGTTAGACACCAGCTCATTTTCTCAAATCCTTTATACAGTAGGGCTTAAAAGTCCTCCAAAACTTGGCCGCGATAAGATTCCACCCTCGGGATCAATGCCAGGAGGTGGCAGAGAGCTGATGTACCACTGCGCCATACTGCAGCAATTTTTTTTTTAAGTCAAACCCACAGAACCATGGATGCACTCCGAATGAATAAACAGCACTCCGACGCAAGCCTTTCCAGAAACACTGCCAAGTTGCTACCAAATCTGACCTGATGAACAAACCCACAGATTTCAGCGACGCAAGCCTTTCCAGAAACACTGCCAAGTTCCTACCAAATCTGACCTGATGAACAACCCCACAGATTTCAGTCACGTCGAGCTTTAGCAAGTATGTCTTTTATTAAAGGTCAAGGAGGGGATAACTTCCTTTTCGGGAAGGCAAGAGTCTCTGCTGTACTCTGGTGTGTCGGCAGAAAAGAACTGTTCATTCCCATGTTGAGGCACAAAGTTGTAAAGGAACCACCAAAGTAGGGGACCAGGGCTCCTACAAATACGAGGCCAACAGAGGGCAAATCCAGGCGGCTACGCCAAGACGTTGCACAAAGGACATATTCTCTGAAAAAGACTCAAAAGAACTGCAGCTAGTACGGATAATGAGCATGTGGGATTTTTTTTTCTTTAAAAATAAAATAAAGTCTGTCTTCAGAACTTTTACAGCAGTCCCAAGTAACCTAGGACTAGCACAGTAAATACACAGCTCAAGTTGATTATGAGCAATAAATCAAGCATTTATTGTCAGCATTTGGTGAGCAGGGAGAGAAAACCTGTTGCTTAGTTGTTCTACAGAAAAAGCAGACATTTTATTTTTGATCAGTTACTCCACTGGAGTCGAGAGAAGTATCAGAAAAAAGACTTTTAAGGCCTTATGAATTACAGGAGTCCTGTTCTGGTCCCTGATATATTTACTCACGCCTCTCTCAAACAAACATATCTGTTTTCCTATTTCACGTCATCTTCAATTATTTAGACCTTTTCAGGAGATCTTGCCTGTCTTCAGCAAGACGTGGACTTTACTCAAAGCTATTATCAAGAGAACTGAGTAAGACTTCTCCTGAAGGAATTATGGTTGGTACCACATAAATTACACTGATCATTTAAGGAGCTAAATGCCTGAAGTAGTGTCATGTTATCTTCATGAGAAGTATTTAATAATGCCTTAAGTAGTGTCATGTTATCTTCATGGGAAGCATTTAATAATGCCTTAAGTAGTGTCATGTTATCTTCATGGGAAGTATTTAATAATGTCTCCAACAAGCAGAGATACGTACTCTTCCTTACAAAAAAAACGGGCTCCACTCGCATTTGGGGGAGATGACATAATACAACGCAAAGGGAGCCTTCCTCCTTCTGTCCACTGACAGAATTTAAAATGATGCTTCTTCTGTAGTCCAAAACTAGATTATAAATTGCACATAAATTATTCTTTGTTAGTGTCTCATATTTTTGGCAGTGGCTAAAACCGCCGTTAGTATAATTCTGTATGAACCACCACAATCCCATGCCAGTAAATTACTTGTCTGTGTACATATAAAAAATAGTCTGAAATAATTCTTCAATAGTTTTCTGTAAAAATATATATTTGACAGTGTTGATTTATCAATTTCTACCTGACATACGAGATGGTTTATGTCAGCTTAAATCCAGGTCTTGTAATTATCGCCTTAAAATTCTGTTCAGTTCCTGTATGTAAAACCAGACAGACTTCATTCAGTTACTCATATCTGGGACATGAGCAGACTTCTTCCGCTTCTGCCAGCAATTTAGCATTGATCTGTTTCTCTGATTGCTGAAGAAACTGTTTGGAGAAATTCAGAATACCAGACTGGCTTAATTTCTATACTAATATATGATGATTTCAGTGAAGTACTGTACGCCGAGATCCCCGCTGCTAAACAAAACAGAGCATCAAAATTTTCACGGCGCAAAATTGAAGTAGTCTTCTTTTTTTTTTCCCACAAGAAGAAAAAAAATGTTTCTGGTAAGTAAAAATGTGGATAACAGTTACCCATTTTACAACAGTGCTGAGGTGGCGAATTAACCAGTATCTGCACAGTGCCGTGAAGAACCCAGCATCTTCTCATCACCATACGCTTTCATCCGTTTTGTTAGCTGCACCCTCGAGAACAAAAGCAATAGACTGTGGAGCATCTGAGCGCTTAGGGCTTCAGGAAATAAAACATTTAAAATCCGAAAATTGAACTAAGAGTGCTACCCAAAAAGCTACAGATCTACGACACAATTCCTAGAAAGAGTTTATCTTTATTCCACCACTGGCATATTTATTCCTGGGTCATGAAGACTAATTTTCTCTAAGTTATTAGCGAAATTACTGGACTTAATTTGAATTTAATGAATGAGCCTTATACTCATTCACTGTAAGTCCCCAGTCGTAGTTTCTTTTCATTTCGCTGCAGTTTTTGGAGATGTATTTCAGCAGGGACCCAGTCACACACACAAAAAATGCATTGCCAAGCACGGCACACACAGAAACAAGGGAAACAAAAATGAACTTAAAACACGCTGACACTGACTGTGTCTGCTAGATCGTGTGCTGGTAACGATAACTTGTATTTTACCTGGCATTAGGAAAAGCAATTCATGATTTGACTTGCATCCATTCCAGGTAGTGAATTCATGTACATTTTAACTGTACACAAATCCTGATCAATCTCTTAATTTCGCTGATTACCACACTTGGATATTTGTCACGCAACTGGAGAACACAGAAAATTGCATTCCTTCATTGAACGGTCTCCCAATGCACGAATCATTTGAAGTTTAGTTCAAGAGAAAGGGATGGATGTGAGCTAACACAGAGGGACCTTAGAAATAAACCGAAATAAGAAACAAACCTTCCGATACATCATGCAAGCGTCTGTAACTAAAGGATGATGCCTATGGACATGATGTAGAAGAACAGGTATTAAACTGTGAAATCTCAAACACGTATCATCCTCTTCTATCAGTTCTAAGTAGCTCTGAACACATCATCAGTTGTTTTGCAGGCTATTAGGATTATGACGAGATGTCTCTCGAAATCCCTTCCAAAAATGTTCCTATTTGCCTCTAATCCATACCACTGTAGTCACCGCAGATTTTAAGCAGCTAGGCCAAGATAATTCAGCTTCAGCAGTTCCATTTCAAACCGTAATGGCCAGAGCTACATATTCTTATTTACTTTTATTTTCCTATCCTGCGCTGACCGCAGCCCAAAAGCATCACTGTAACCTGTGAGGCAGTAGCCTGGGGAACACACATTTCATCGGTCTGCACAAAAGGACACCTTATTAAAAATAAATGTCAGTGCTTCAGCAACGAAAAAGCCCAATCCTCCAAAACCTTAATTGTATGAATAGTGTCGCTTTTACTGTACAAGCAGTAAAACTCAAGGCTCTAAAACCACTCAGAGAGCTGAGGATTAGCTACTTAACTACGGCCCAAAGTAGCAAACCCAGTGTTTGCTCTTCTTGCTAGTTGCCATCTTGAGGACAATTTTCTTTGCATCCAGAAATGCAATTACGGCAAGTAGTTGGAAGAAAATAAACCAGCTGCTGCTCTGCAGAGAAAATCACTGTATGTCATTAGTTACACACAATAAATCAAACACTGGCAAAAATTCCCCACGTCCTACCCCAAACTACTCCTGTTTACACTTTACGCAGCAGAAAAATAAGTGTCGGTGTCTTATCACTGCTGTGCAGGTCTGCAAATCTGCATCAGATTTGATCAGACTTCGTGGCAAATGACAATGCTCCTTCCAATTCTCAGCCAGCCTGACAGACTGCAGCTACCCTCTTGCAAAACCGTGTCCTCTAGGCAGCCTATCTGGTTTGTTCAGGACAAGTCTGATCTAATTGAGATTTTTTTTCTGCACGTTTTCACCTTTCGTTTAAGCTCACATGAATTTAAGCCTTTCCTCAAAATTCTTTCACCAACAAAATCCTGACGCAGAGGAAACGGCTGAATAACCCACTCAAGCCACTTCCCAGCGTGAAGGTTATTCCTTTTATGTGTACGAAGCACTGAGGTCTGGCGGACGTTAAGGAAGCAAACGTAGAGCGAGTGATTAGAGACCAAAGTGGAGCATATGTATAAAGGGACATATCGGGAGCCAGCAAAACAGCTGTGTGTCCTTAAAACATATTTGTAACAGATCAATTAAGGAATTAATGTGGAATTAGGAAGCAAGAACTACCAACAGCAAAATTTTAGGACTCAAAAAGATAAATACACTATTAAAAACCAGTAGTACAAAGCACCAATGTGCAAACCAAATGAAAAAAATATATATATTCCCTAACAGGAGCACACACTGCAGGGACCTAACTCCTACCTTACTACAAGATCAGAGTGCACATTGGGGAAATCTGTGATTAGCAGTGTCTTCTAAACGGAAAGGAAAGCTAGGCAGAAGAGTGGGAAGCAGATGGTAGCTCTTGTCCACTTTCAAACATTAAGCATAATCAAAATGTTCCCATTCCAAAGCAACACGAGCTGTTTATTTAAGGTGGAGATGCAAAATCATGTGGGAGATTCACAGCTCTCTGGTCTCTGCGAAAAGAATTAAAAGACTCTTTCCATTTGAACGTAAAGGTGATTCTGCAATAACAACACTAAATGCTGCGGCATTAGCTGAGCTGGATCTGCTGATCAACACAGTAAGTCCCAACTGGTGGAAGGAGAACAAAAGAAAAGCCCAGTTTGCACAGTGCTTTGTAAATCAACACCCACCGGGGTGGATTTTCTTCCTTCTGAGACTACATGGGGCAGGCTCAGAGCCTCTTCCTTGCCCAAACACGGCTCACCTGGAGAGGGGTTCAGGTTATTACTCCCAAATCACTTCATTCCTCAATAATTTGAAGTATCGCTTTTTTTATCCTTTCTCCCACAGGTGCTAGACTCCAATCCAGCCCTCACTAGGGATGGTGGCAGGGTAACTGGATTACAGGACTGGGTGAAATGCTGGGAGGGTTTTCTGCCATGATCTCCCTTAGATCCAAAATGTCTGTCAGAGGTTTTTAGAACGAACTGCTGGCCCTGCCCACGCCTCATCCTGAAGCTAACAGCCAAGCCTAATCAACGTTGGCCTTAACGCAACAGCAGGTCTTTGCTGCAGACATCAATTAAGGGTGACATGTTTCCCATCAGGCTATACATGACCCTGTGACACTGCACAAGAACTCACTGGGAAGACTGAAACGTCTGATTTTTTCGTTCTTAATTAAGATTGTTTCAAAATAAAAGCTAAAATGAGTTTTAATGCAGAATGGACGTGTTTTCACGAACATAACTGTAGATATACCTGGGGCAGAGATGTTTGAAGCCCAGGTGAAGCAGCCCAAGAGCATCTCTTTTTCCTGAACACGCACACAAATACTAGAGGTTTGTTTGTTTATTTTTTGTCTATGTGTTCTTAAGAGGCCATATTCTTGTGCTTATCTAGACTTCATTCGATAACTACACATCGGGTGATTACTGTAATTCATGAATATTTCTTTGTGATATTTTTCTGAAGCTTTTTCCCAGGTAGCAAGACCTAATTATTCTTACGTGGATCATTGGACACAATTCCTCCAAACAGTCATGGACAGCAATCATAGTATTATTTCAGATGTACTTCCTGGCTGCAGTTACTGGGCTCTCTCTCCTCTCCATTCTAGTGAAGAATACATTGTAAATTTGGTTGGTTTTAAATCAGAGAAAGTTGGAAACAGCATAATAAGGTATGACAGGTGACAGCAAAAGGCACCTCTTGGGAATTCTTTTACTCCCCCATGCCAAACTTGAAGATGCCATACACTCAAATCCTGTATGCTAGTCATAAAGTTTTAATTAGCTAAACTAAAAATACCAGTACTATTTACCACTGATCTTACTCTTTCTTAAACTGCTAGATTTAACACTACCAGAATAGACTGCAGATTGCAAAAGGCCGTCACTCGTATATTAATACTCTGCTCCAGCGTACACGTGAGCATTCTGTTCAGCTTGATTATAATTAATCAGTAATCTAGTCTCTTGTTTCTCACTGCCAAATTAACTACTAGCTACATTCATGGATGGAATATTAATTTATACAACGTCCTAGGAGTACTTCTGTATGTAGTACAAGATGCCTCATGAACTGATCTCATTCAAAGCTTTATTAGAGCCCTGAAACAAAAGAGAGCAAATGTAGTCAGGATCAGCTGCAACTATATTAAAACCAGAGATACCTGCATCAGCAATTTCAGGAAGCTCCACTGAGATATAGAAGAAATTAAATTTAAACATCACATGGAAGAATGAATTCCTCTTCTATACGCACAAAATCAAGTACCTGCCCCTGCAAAGAGTCAGGATTTTCTAGAGGCTTGTGAAAAACAGTTTGACCTTTTCAAGGTCAGATTGTGTTCTCCAAGCCTAGCACTGTACAGGCGTTACGTAAGGGGGAAATTTGCCAGTTCTAGAGGGCCAGTGAATTTTTTCTTCCCTAGTTGCAGTACCTGCTGAAGCTTCCCACTACACACACGACAGGCGGAGGTTCTGCCTCCGGCCTTGCCCGATTCGTCACTCCTTACATGCTGCAGGCTTCATCTCACAGCAACTTTCGCCTTTCTAGTGTGTCAAAAGGACCTCTGCACAGATGCCGAAATGATACGCAACTATTTGCCTCTTCTATAGTCTTCTTTCTGGATTCCCTGTGTTTTTTCTACCCTTTGACTGTCAGGCAAGACAGAGAAAGTATTATTTTTTAATACAGGGGAAAGGAAGTTCCATGAAATATTAATAATCCTGTGGCACTTGGCAGTACCAACATACGCTTAAGATGTATTGTATTGCAAAATTACAGTATAACAAAACACACATTTCTCATTTAGAAGCGCTGAAAACGTAATAAAACTTGAAAGGAGAGATTCTGTCCTGTCAGTTTTTCACAGTGCAAAGAAAACCGAACACAGCGCGAGCTCTTGCTATGACCATGGTGGGGAACTGCAGGCTCTCTACAAAACGCTAGACTGCATTTTGACAGCTCACAGCAGCCCAGCCCAGAACGATCAAATCAAGGCATCTGGTCATTTGCCTACAAACTGCTCGAGTTTCGAGCCTACCAGCAATCCAGAAATGGCTCTTGTAGCACAAGAAATGCAGCACAGGAAAATGCTTGCCAAGAATAGGATGAAAAGCACTGAGAAAGAAATGGGGTTCTTTTCAAATTTCTAACATAATAGTATTAATCATTATGAAGCTTTCTCTCAGAGGAGTTTTTAAAATTCCTTCCCCTTCTGAAATCAGTCACTGCAGCTTACATAAAATAATTTCAGGCTGTAATTAGAAAAGAATAGGCACTGTATTTTGAAAGAAGCATCGAGATTTGGCTAGCTCAGATGTTTCAAGCAAGACTCACATTTTTATTTCACCTTCTGTTCTTGCATTTTAATGCTTTAAGCATCCCGCCTTAGGAGAAGGTTATCACTTACTGCATGGCAAGGCTGAGAGAGCTCCTGTTCCCTCTGGACCTGACACTTGTGCCTCTGGTACAATCTGATAGGAAAGAGCTGACCTGACGTGAAGCCTGGCAACTAGCTGGGGCAGGGGAAAGCAGCTCCAGGCACCGACCTGTTAGACCCACACAACCGACGAACGTTGCTTAGAAGGGAAGTGGCAGAATCCCACCAGGTGACAGCTTATATCCAGACTATTACAGGGAATAAGGTACTTGTATATCAAAGCACATTGACTGGAGCTGCCCCTACAGGAATACGAATCGCTTGTTTGCACAGAGTGTAAGAGCTCACACGCTCCTGCAGCCTACCTACAGTGCCTTCTCTTAGGCATCCTGAGGCTTTGATGTAAGACTCGGTCACATCTCTGTTTACAGCCTTTACATCTCGGCTTACAACCTCTGCCAAGGCTCGGGGTCTCGTTAGGCACACAGAGCACAAGTCTGACTTCTTCATTCCAGGTGCAAGGGTTTGGGAAGAAAGCAGCACTGGGTTACGTGCCTGTGAGCTTCAGCTGTTGTCCTTTCGGAAGGCTAATCACCACATTTATCAGTAGAGGGCACAAGAAAACAGCAATCCTCATCAACGTGCATAAAATTAAGGGGGAGCTCCCAAAGTGACTCCTCAACAAGCCACCAAGTTATTTATTCTATTTAAATTACTTAAAAAACCCAAAGCCACCCACAAAAAAAAATCCCAACAAAAAATCTGGACCTATCATATATAGAGCATATACAATGCTGGTTGAACAAACACTATCAATTCGTATGAGATAAATTTCACGTTATTAATAACCACAGCATGTTTCAAACATTCAGCTCTACGAAAACCCGACTGTCTGAAGATGAGGATTTATAAACTGCAAATGAAAGAACTAGTCCCTAGTGGTATCAGGCAAATGAACAGCATGTTGGTAGATATTAAATCCTAAAGCATAAATAATCTCCTTAAACCTACATCTGTGAAACCTAAACAGCGAGCTTACAAAAGTATCTGTCCCTTATGCTCAACAGAAAATAATTGAAGCAAATGAAGGACGAAAAATGGGGCGGCCAAAACGCTCTTTGCTATTGGATCGTTGGCTACGGAGGATCTTGGTGGAATTCACTTGATTCAGTTGTAAAGAAAAGCATCCCATCACCCTACCATTTGCAACGGGGGTTTCAGCACCTCACTTAATGCCGTTAAAAACAGCAATCAGGAGGGATCATCCACAGCAACCAATACGTTGTAAATGAGGATATCATCTTTTAGCCTAAATGAGGGTAGGTGGAGTTTTACACTTAGGATGTGGTAGTTCCTTTGAACTCTGGTTCTCTGCAGCTTAGTTATATATCATAGGCAGATCTTGGAGTTTCCAAAAAGCACCGAGCATGCAGGCAACTGTTTAAATCTTCCGTGACAGCTTTTAACAGCGAGTTTCCAAAAAGCACCGAGCATGCAGGCAAATGTTTAAATCTTCCATGACAGCTTTTAAAAGTCTGTACATCAAAGGACCGAGACCTTGTAACTCCATCAGGAAGAGTTAATTTGTAGGGTGAATATTTAGAGAAAGCCTATTTCCAATTTTGTTTAAGGATCTATTTCCAAACGCTAATGTAGTATCAATTTAGGGAAGATGCAGACTGGTTTGATTCAGACCGAGTTTTCTGAGATGTGAACTATCTCTACTATTGTATTAATCCATGGAAAGAATGACATTTGGAAAAAGTCTTCTCTTCACCAAACTGGTCAAAATCACCTGACATAAAATTTGGTATGTAATTTGCCTCTTTCACTTTCAGTTGTTTGTAACAACCTGTATTTGGTTTTATGTGATTTATCTGTATTTGTGTACTCACATCTTTCTCCTAAATCAATATCCCTCTGTCTTTCTATTTTAAAGGAACCAGGTAGGTTCCTGCTACCTGCTTCATATTTACACCAGAATCCACAGACAGGTGACATCAAGGATCTTTTTTTCCTGGTATCTAGATGAAGAGCGAGAACACATTTATGTATCACATAAATCCAGCAGTTAAGTCTCTTCATGGTTACTCAGATATCCACTGACTGCCCATAATTTACAGACAGAACATGACAAAGATGACAAATCATGTAAAAGCTTTGAGCAGATACACAAATTACTACTTCATGCAGATTTCTGCCTACGAAATTGCAATACCAAAGACAGTGATCTTTTATTTTGAAGGATGGAAATACGTTGTACTTTTTCTTTCCTCACTCTCTATCGCCTAAAGGTAAGAATTCGAAGCTTTGTTTCTTTTCCTATGCTACATAAAAAATGAAACTCAGTCATCTTTCAGTGAGTAGGCATTCTGAAGTCACCGCTGACTTCCCAAATGTGCCACCGCTTCTCTCTGGAGAGCAATGAAGCTGAGTGGAAGGGCAGAGGTACAACCGGTTGTGCTGTACGGACTCTGACAGTAATCTTCGGTAAGGAGACAGAGTCAGCTCCAAGGAACAGTTTTAGGAAAGTCTTGAGGTTTCAGAGCGACAACTCATCACTCAAGTGCTCTGCAAACAGCAGTGACTCCTCTGCTGCGTGGAAACTAAGGAAATACCTTCAGAAATGGTTCAAAATGGAGGGTATGAAATAACATCAAAGGTGAAGCACAATTTCTAGAAGGATTTTTCATCCTTCGGGATATAAAGGAACATTGTCTTCAACCTCAACATACGTGCATCATGCAATGAAATAAAAGATGCAATTAGCACGCAGTTGAAGAATTCTTTGAAAAAAATGTGACTTTGGCTATCTCAACTGCCTGCTCTGGTTTGAAAAAGTTTTTCAGTAAAGGTGAAGGGATCCTTTCAAGAAATCCACAGGCAAAGTTCAAGTGAAATCCTTGCTGAACAGACTCTTCTGTGCTGAAACTGTAGGGATTAACTCTGTTGTTTAAAAGGCTCCACTTTAAGTCAGGAAGTCAGACGTCATTAGCTGCCCAGGCTCTGATGCACAAGTCTTACCCCGTCGGATCCCAATGGCTTGCAAAGGAGAAGGGGGGCATGTGGATCCTGTCTAGTTGGAGAAGTTGTTGAAAATTGAAGAAATAAGCTTCCTCAGACAAAGCAGAGCTACAAAGTGCTGGTTTGCTCCTGATCTTGAGTCATTCTGGTAAGAAGAGGAAGGGACTGAATATATATTAGAGTCTCTAATCATCTTTGGAAGAGGGCATCTTGATTTTAAGTGATGTCTGTAGCAACACATTGGAATTTTTATGATTCAAGGAAAAAAACAAACAAGTCTACCGCTGGGAGATGAAACCCCAGCAGATAAGTCTTGCTTCTCACCCTACCTCTACCATAATAAGAGGGTCTGTTGGCTCTGTACCACATTTTTATACTCTTGCAATATTCTTTTCCTCTGTCAGGTAAATGTAAACAGAAGATACCAAACTTAATGTAAACAGAAGATATCAAACTATTGAGTCTATTTAGACAGGTCAGTCTTTTGGGCAACGACAGTCTCCTGCTGTCTTTGTAAATGCCTACCACAGAGGAGTCCTATATCCTTTGGTAGCTCAGGCTCCACTACAATAAAACTGCTAATTCTTTTCTGAGGGCCTCCATCCCACTCAGGATGCTACTACGTTGTTTACTTTAGTTTCACATGTATGTGAACTTCAGGCTTCACCGTTTCACAATTCCTGTTTGACTTTCCCCTACTGCTTGTCTTTATAACACGCCAGGGTCTCTGCGGTCTTCACCAAGCATCCTGCGACAGGGAGCCTTGCTCCTGCTCCTGCCGAGTCCCATAGGATGGGCTGGAGAGGAGGAGGAGGAAAGACTAGAACCAGCTCAGCCTGAAGAGCTGAGTTGTTGTGTCGATGAGACCAACATGTTACAAGGTGTCAACCAGTCAGCCAAGGCCAACCTCGGCAGTCGTTCCCAGGCTGAGTCACAAGTTTCTCCGATAGGTATCACCTTAAAGGCAGTATGGATTTCATTCCGTCAAAAGATAAGATTCGTTGTGCCAGAGCAGGGGGAGAGTGGGAAACTTGGAGCAGCGGCAAACAGATTTTGTGTTTCCCAACCTTGCAATAGTATTTACCTATAGTAGATTACTACACTACCTTAATTACTCCAATAATTTAATTAGCATTATCACCACATTGATGAAAATATGTAACACCACAGACTATTGCCTCATAAAACAGCTGGTTCAGAAATGCTGGATGGCATTTAGCTTGTTTATATTTATTATGAATAGTTATAAAAATGTGAAGTACTATCAGGAAAAAAACTAACAGTAACTCAAGCGTATGTCACTCAAAGAGATGTTGGTTAATATTAAGGAACTTATTTCCACTGCAACTGCTATAGCACTGCCAAGCACAAGAATTCCAAAATTATTTAAAGGTATCATATTGTCTGCAGGTGTTTAAAGTACACATTCACAGTTTTGTCATTCCTGTGCGCAGAAACTCGAAGATGCAACTCTCACCAACAGCTGGAACCTTAATTAAACCATGAAATATCCTGAGACTCCCAACACTAAAAGATGTTAACAAATCTAAGTTAAATCAACGTCAGCTCAAAAATAAGCCAGAGGTTTTATGAAATGGTGATTTAAAACCTCCAAAACAAATACAGTGATATGCACAGGGGGAAAAAAAAAATACTGTCTCAAAGGATTAGTAGGGCAGTAATAAATAACCCCCGCCCCAGTACTCAGTTTTCCCTCATCGCAGTCGTTATGAAGCAAAGCACAGATTAATAAGGGTCTTGGCTTTACACAAACTGTATCCTTCTCATGAAGCAAATCATTCCTGTACCGAAATGTGAGCAAGATGTTTGCATGCCAGAAAGCAGATCAGCTAACAGTGTGTTATTCTCCTAAATGCTACCGTACAAAGCAAGAACCAGGTTAGGGCAACACCATGGATAAACCTGGACGCAATTATTCCAGAAATCTTGGTGTTACTCCTGGTTCAGTCAGCCAGCAGGGTGAATGATTCCAGGCAAGTCATTTCAGTGACTCCCCATCTGTAAAATAGGGCCATCGAATTTATTTCTTTTGCTTTGACACTTCCTGGTAAGTTCAAAAGCTAAATCTTACCCAGCACGATGGTACAGAAGAACGACAGTACTAAGGCATGCATCTTACGCTGCAATAAAACTGACATGAGGTTATTCAGCCCTAGAGTAATATAATCTTAACAGCACTTTTCTTCCCCAAAATCATTATTTCTAATTAGCTATCTGCTAGTTGGTGGGTCCAATTGTTAAGTGTATGAATGAGTTTAAGAATAAATTGAGGACAAATATCAGATGAAACACATGCTGTAGAGATAATTTATTACCGCTGCCAATACGTATGGAATAGATGGGCTAAAAACCCTAAGACGGTCAGGTATGGAATAGATGGGCTAAAAACCCTAAGACAGTCTCTTTCCAAGTACTGAAAACATCAAGTATCACAACAGACACCTTCTGTGCCTTATACCTGGGGAAGAACAGACGGATATTTCCACCTAACACTGAAAACACAAAGAAAACCCCTTTATTACTAAAAAAACCCACCAAAACCAAAACAACCACCAAACATCACAACTGATTTAAAGGCACACTCCTGTTGCCACATAGATATTTTCATGGCAATTTTCTCTATACTGCCCAGAGAGGCTGTGGGAGAGGCTGTGGCTACCCCCTCCCTGGAGATGTTCAAGGCCAGGTTGGATGAGCCTGGAGCAACCTGAGCTGGTTGAGAGGGGTCCCTGCCCATGGCAGGGGGCTTGGATTAGACAATCTCTAAGGTTCCTTCCAACCTAAGACATTCTATCAATCTATTCTTCCATCAGTAAAGAAGGCAGTAATTTACCAGGAATGAAGAACTCTTCTACCAACAGCCTTCCTAATACTGGAATCGGGAATGCAGGGCAAATCAGTATGGACTAGGAAGCGTCCCCCTTCACGGCTCGTTCTGTGCCTCTGATGCAGCACTGAGCACGGAATTGCTAGTCACCAACAGAATTCCTTCCTGTTCTATCATCCAGTGTGCTCTTATCTCCTGGGCCATAACATGTCAAATACTTCTACATAATTAAAGCCACGCTGATTGACTGGCTAAGAATATCGCAGGGATAAGTTTCTTTTTAAAGCTCTCTTATCTCTAATCAAGAGTTATCTTCCAGTAACACAAGATTTTGTGCCTAAAGGACAGATATATATTATAACAAAAAAATAACATCCCTTTCTCCTCCACAATCCAGCAATAACAAGAAAATATCATTATTCTCCTATTTTCCTTTGTAGTGCTAAATCAGTGACTATGAAGTATGGCAAGAGGTACTTACTAGGGTAGGCAAAATGCATATTTCTGTTAAGTATTGAAACTACAATTTATATTCCTCCCCTGACATGAACTCTTACTGCACTACCAAAGAGAACCTTTCCATATTTCCTTGGTTTGTCTGTCTCTGCTAAACACACCTCAGGAGGTGAACAGAGGTGATTCTCCCCTTCTACTGTGCTCTCACGAGACCACACACAGAGTCTTGGGTTCAGCTCTGGGGGCCCCCATGTAAGGAGATGAACCCATTGGAGCGAGTCCAGAGGAGACCACAAAGATGCCCAGGGGGCTGGAGCTCCTCTCCTACAGCGACAGGCTGGAGGGTTGCGGTTGCTCAGCCTGGGGAAGAGAATGCTCTGGGGCCACCTTATAGCAGCCTTAAAGGTGGCCTACAGGAAAGCTAGAGAGGGACTTTTTGCAAGAGCATGTAGTGCTACGATGATGGGTGATGGCTTTAAATTGAAAGAGGGTAGATCTAGATTAGACACAAGGAAGAAATTCCTAGGAGGGTGGTGAGGCACTGGCACAGGTTGCCCAGAGGATATGGGTGCCCCATCCCTCGAAGTGCTCAAGGCCAGGCTGGACGGGGCTTTGAGCAACCTGGGCTAGCAGAAGTGTCCTGGTTTGAGCTAAACAGAACCAGTTCTGCTCAGTGATTTTTGCTTCTCAGTTCAGTTTCTTCTAAGAGGCTGCACTTCCTGAAGTTGGCAGCATGGTTTTGCAGACAGCATGTGCTGCCGGCAGTGATAACCCCTGATGTTTGCAGTCACTGCTTGGGATTGGGATGCAGAAAGGCTCTGGCTGATGCTCATTCCTGCAGTGCCCAAGGCCACTGCTGGCTCCTGTGTGCCAAGCTGGGGGTGCTGGGAAGTAGGAGAGGGCACAAGGAAGTCAAAGGTGGCACCTCCAGGGGGTAATAGACAAACAACAAGAGTATTCAGAGAATCATTCAGGTTGGAAAAGATCCTTGAGATCATTGAGTCCAACCACTAACCCAGCTCTACAAAGCTCACCCCTAACCCATCTCCCCCAACCCCACATCTCAACG